>NC_090747.1:6391030-6396030 GCF_036898095.1 Palaemon carinicauda | reverse complement strand
ATGAGAGAGAGAGAGAGAGAGAGAGAGAGAGAGAGAGAGCCTTACCTTATTGCCTTATTTTTTGTTTGGGTTCCCCCAGGTCCCTCAGTGTGAGGCACCTCGTATATCCACCAGAGAGTTGCTAATACATCTTCCAGTGTATTTTGCATCTTCCAGTCTTGGATGGTCTGGGATGCATCTTAGGTATTTATCGAGCTGATTTTTAAACGCATCTACGCTCACTCCTGATATGTTTCTTAGATGAGCTGGCAGCACATTAAATAGTCGCTGCATTATCGATGCTGGTGCGTAGTGGATTAATGTCCTGTGCGCCTTTCTCAGTTTACCTGGAATGCTTTTTGGCACTATTAATCTACCTCGGCTTGCTCTTTCTGATACTTTAAGCTCCATGATGTTTTCAGCAATTCCTTCTATTTGCTTCCATGCTTGTATTATCATGTAGCGTTCTCTTCTCCTTTCTAGACTGTATAGTTTTAAAAATTGCAGTCTTTCCCAGTAATCAAGGTCCTTAACTTCTTCTATTCTAGCAGTATAGGACCTTTGTACACTCTCTATTTGCGCAATATCCTTTTGGTAGTGTGGGTACCATATCACATTGCAGTACTCGAGTGTACTACGCACATAAGTTTTGTAAAGCATAATCATGTGTTCAGCTTTTCTTGTTTTAAAGTGTCTGAATAACATTCCCATTTTTGCTTTACATTTAGCCAACAGTGTTGCTATTTGGTCGTTGCATAACATATTCCTATTTAAAATTACACCAAGGTCTTTAATTGCTTCCTTGTTTGTGATTGTCTCATTATTAGGTCCCTTGTATGCATACACCATTCCTTCTCTGTTTCCATAATTTATTGATTCGAATTTATCGGAGTTAAATACCATCCTATTTATCTCCGGCCATCCATATATTTTGTTTAGATCTCTTTGTAGTGAGTTCCTATCTTCATCACAAGTAATTTCTCTACTTATTCTTGTGTCATCGGCGAAACTTCTCACTACGGAGTTTTCAACATCACAGTCTATGTCTGAGATCATAATAACAAATAGCAGTGCAGCTAATATCGTACCTTGGGGCACACCAGATATTACCTGGGCTTCATCTGATTTCTCGTCATTTGCAACCACTATCTGTTTTCTGTTTTGCAGGAATTCTTTTACCCATTTTCCTATCTTTCCCACAATATTATGCTTTCTCATTTTTTTCTCCAATATGTTATGGTCGACCTTGTCAAAGGCTTTTGCAAAATCTAGATAGATCACATCTGTGTCTTTTTCATTTATCATATTATTGTATATGTTTTCATAGTGAGCTATCAGTTGGGTCTGTGTACTTTTTCCAGGTACGAAACCGTGTTGACCCATATTAAACAAATTATTTTTGACCAAATGGTTCATTATTTTCTTTTTTATTACCCTCTCATACACTTTCATAATATGTGATGTTAGACTAACAGGTCTATAATTGCTTGCCTCTAGTCTTGATCCACTTTTGAAGATAGGGGTTATATAAGCTAATTTATGTTTAACATATATCTCGCTCATATCTATACTCTGTCTTAGCAGTATTGCAAGTGGCTTCGCGATAGTGTTTGCAGTTTTTTTTAACAAAATCGCTGGAACTCCATCTGGTCCGGCTGCCGATCCAATTTTAATTTCGTTTATAGCCGTGACAATATCTGCTTCATTAATATCTATATCCATTAGATATTCAACATTTTCTTCTCTCATTTCTGTTTCATTATTCTCATTTGCAATTCTTGGCGTGAACTCACTCTTATATTTTTCTGCTAATATGTTGCATATTTCCTTTTTTTCATTCGTTAGCCGTCCTTCAATTCTTAGAGGGCCTATTTCTATTCTCCTTTTATTCATCTTTTTTGCATAGGAGTAAAGTACTTTGTGGTTTCTTTTTATATTTTGAAGTGTCCTTTCTTCTAAGTCCCTTTTTTCATTTTCTTTCGACTGTATAATCTTTTGTTCTGCATTTTCTATCTTACATTTTATTTCCCTCATTTTCCACACATTTTTTTCTTTTGCAAGATTTTTCTTCCACTTTTTAATTTTCTGAAATAAGATCCTTCTGTCTCTTGGTATGCACGTCTTTTGTTTATGGTTTTTTTTCGGTACATATTTTTCAACAATTTTCTCCAGTATTTTGTACAGTATATCCGTATTTACCTGTATATTATCACTTATAAATACATTTTTCCATTCTTTATTCAGTTCTTCATTTATTTCTGACCATTTTATATTCTTACTGTAAAAGTTATATTTTCCATATCCTTCCCAAAGTTTTGTGCTTTTATTAATTCTGTGATCACTTGCTTTGGAATGAACTATCAATTCTATGACATTGTGGTCTGAAATTCCCGTGTTATACACTATTATTTCTTTAACATAATTCACCTCATTCACAAATACTAGATCTAGGACATTTTCCTTTCTTGTTGGAATGTGGTTTATTTGTTGCATATTATGTTCTAATAGCATATCTTGAAGCTTTTCAAATTGCCTCTTATCTTCTGCGCTAGTATTACTATCTTTTTTATATGTATACATACAACCACTTTCTTCTATCCGTTCTTTCCAATCCACGAAAGGAAAATTAAAATCTCCGGATAGGAGTATATTCCAGTCTTTATGGTTTCTACATATATCATCTATTTTTTCTATTATTATGTCAAACTCCTTAGTGTTTGGGGGTCTGTAAACTACAATATTCATTAGTTTTTCAAATTCAAATTCTACCGCAATCAATTCACATTCTGTGTTGCTGTATTTTTCACATACTTTTCCTTGATTTATGTCTCTTCCATATATTGCGGTTCCCCCTTGATTCCTATTTTTCCTGTCTGATCTATAAGTTTGGAAACCCTTTATCTGGTCATCACTGCCAGTCTCTTGGGAATACCATGTTTCACTTATATTTAAATCTATTTTTTCAATTTGGGTTAGTTCTTCTAAGAACTCTATTTTCCTTTTAGAGTTACTCGTGACTAAACCCTGTGCATTCATTACTATTATGGTTTGTGTTTCATCCCCATTATTTAATATTGGTAATAATATGGATTCTCCCATGCTTCCTTCCTGTTCTGATATGATGTTCTTTTCTTCATTTCCCGGAATTCTGCCATTAAAAAATCCAACTTTTCTATTATATTTGTTCTTTCACCTTCATATTTATTTGTGTGTGTATACCTGCAACTGTCCCCATATCTGCACCAACCCCTGGCATTATAGATGCATTCTTTGTAGTTGGGCTCTAAATGTGCAGGTTTGGGTTGAAAGGCCTCATATCTTGGGGCTCTTGGTTCAAAGCGCGGTATATACACGGCCTGCTTTTTTGTTTCTTTTTTGCTTTCATTTTTCTTTTCAGTTTGCTGAGTTTTCTTACTTTCATTCATGGTTGCAGGATGCATATATCGACATTTTTTGTTGTAAATGCATCCTTTTCCTTCTTTTAGGTTTTTGCATATTTTTGGATGGAGATCTCTGCATTCGTCTCCATATCCGTCTAAATACGCATATTTACCATATATTTCATAATTATGGCATATCTTTGGATGCTTGTAGTAGCATCTTTCGCCAAATCTGCAATTCCCTCTTTTCAGCATATTGCAGACTATATCCTGAGAGAGAGAGAGAGAGAGAGAGAGAGAGAGAGAGAGAGAGAGAGAGAGAGAGAGAGAGAACTCTGCTCTACAATGGACGAATAACGACTAAAGATATATATATATATATATATATATATATATATATATATATATATATATATATATATATATATATATATATTTATATATATATATATATATATATATATATATATATATATATATATATATATATATATATATATATATACATATATATATATATATATATATATATATATATATATATATATATATATATATATCTATATATATATATATATATATATATATATATATATATATATATATATATATATATATATATATACACTGTAGAATGATATATTAGGAAATACAAAAATTCCTAGGGAGTAGTTTTTGGTAAAAGGAAAAGAAGTGACGTTTAGAATAATAGTATTTTGTTGAAATGATGAAAGTGTATGTGAAAATAAATATCAGTAATTATGAATAATAGTACAAGATAAAATCAAGATAAAGTATATTTTCAAGAGGTCTTGAACATGGATGATAAGAATACCCCGAGAAATGCCAATATTTACGAGATAACCTTTAAGAATTTGTGTTGATTTATTATGATTACTTAGCTTGCCATTTATTAAAAGGAATGTTTATCTGAGCGGAAGGATCCAAAGGGATTGGTGACCGCAAGGACAAAGGGATTGAATCTCGTCTGACATTAAGATAAATCTAATAAATTTTATAAAAAAAAATTAAGTTTTCCTTAATAGCATCCTGCTTTTACAACTAAGGTTGTTGCTCAGTTTGTAATAATAATAATAATAATAATAATAATAATAATAATAATAATAATAATATAATAATAATAATAATAATAATAATAACAATAATAATAATAATAATAACGTAATGCATCAGCCTACATCATTAGCAGGAAAAGCTAGAAAAATATTAGTGATTTCCGGAGAGTCCTTGATTATTTGATTCTCTATAAATCTTTCACATTTTACATTTTTAAATATTTGATCTTTATAGACAATATTATGATTACAGTAGTATAGTTATAAGGGTCACTTGTCGGAGCTTATGGCGTACATCACATCTCTCGAAAAAACATGACTGTTAATAAATTATAAGCTGATTTGTATGTATTTCTAACAATATAAGAAGAAAATAATATTGCACTGAATATTCATCTAATCAGTAAATAAATGAATACTTAGATTTTATCATTATTACACCAATCTTTCATATAATATTATGCAAATCGATTTTCAATTTATTACAAACTAATACTTTCAGCTATAAAAGATTGTGGTAACGACGCTATTAAAATCCAACCCAATTAATTATTTTCACAAGTAG
>NC_090747.1:6376030-6383530 GCF_036898095.1 Palaemon carinicauda | reverse complement strand
TATATATATATATATATATATATATATATATATATATATATATATATATATATATATATGACCCAATCTAGGTCGTATTAAGGGGGTCCACACTTCACATCTTGGGGGGAAACAAAGATAGAGAAAATCCATTTCATAGATAACATAATTGGAGAGGGGGGTCATGCACAAATGAGAGTCGAATTGATCGTTTAACACATACCGTATTCTCTTAAGTTCACAAGGGCGCCCTCAATTATGATTACGTTACGTTAAGATAAATCCCTTAGACAAATGGTACTCGTTGGCACGCATGCTGGCACCCGTCACCTGACCGTAGGTCTACACACTTGAGCCTCCAAACTCTAACTGACACCTATAGGCAATTTCCCCATCGCCCATAGATGGGCATCGCGATGCCTGATCAATGATTGGTTGTTTTGACCCGAAAGTCTTATGACAGCCAATCGGGAGAGGTTTAGGTTACGCTAAGCTTTACAACCGTCATTTTCAAAGTGCCACCCAAGCCATATCGTAACCGCCTTTCCTTTAACAAAGAAGAAAAATCTGTTAACACTCACTCATCCCGATCAGTAACGGCCAACCTGACTGTGATTAGCTCATCACTCCCTTCCCAGATTTTTACGTCCCGTAAAATTCACACTTATCATTTTTTTTTTACTCAAAACAAATTTTTTTTTTCCCTTTTTTTATGAAACTTTTCTTTTCATATTTTTTCACTGAACCACAACTTTCTTTCCCACTAGACGTTGCCGTTGAGTACCATCCTCTTCGGGAGCATGCAAAAACTAAAATTAAAATTAAAATTAAAATCAAAATCAAAGGGCCGGTTGGTGTGTTACAATTGCAAGTTACACAAAGATGAATATCACGCCCACAATAGATCATACAGAAACACAAAATCAGGTTTTAATACATCATCACCGAAATTTGGAGCACAAAATCTTAAAAATAATAACATTTTACCAACAGTTCCTTCAATGCAATAAAATTTTTATATGAACCGACAAATCATTACATACACAAAATAAAGAAACTGATAAAAATTAAGAGAAATCAAAATGAATAACTTACAATCCCAGCACTCTTTGATACTTTTACCATTATAAGAAAACCATTTCTAACACATCCGTGACACTGCAACAAGGAGCAAATTCAAACAGTGAATAATAATAAAAAAGAAAAATACTTATTAATAACCGAGCAATATTATTTCTCCTGAAAACAAAAACATAAGTAATGATGTTCAATTTTCAACCCATGATTAGCAATTACCTGTAATAGCACCGAAAACCTCCCCAGAGACAAAGGAAATTTTTTTCAAATACAGTACAACAAAATGAAAAAACACACATAAAACCATTGGTAATAGCAAAATTGGTATCAACACAAAATAACGAAATTTGAATTAATTTCAACATAAACACAAACGCAACAGAAATTTCTCAGTATGATGAATGACATACTCGTGATATGCTTAGAACAAAACCAAAAAAAACGAAACAAAATTTAATTCATCTTTTCACAAAACACTTGGAATGAACATACGTAAAAGAAACGTGATTTTTATGACCTCAATCACCTCGTGGTAGACATTATCTCAAGGCCCATGTCCTCTCGCACCCTCTCGTGCCCTAAGTACGGCACTGGCACTTGCTCGGGCCTCCTCCTCACCTTCCTCCCCCAAGTAGCCATGTAGCCCGAGGTAAGGTGGCACCGGCTTATTCAAATACCACACCAAGTTGTTCTCTCGGACCGGACGCATATGCGAAAGGTGATACTCGCCTTTGGTCCCGGTCCGGATGTGTTGGATGACCGCCGTATCGGCTTTAATTTCTTTTACACGATACGGTCCAACATATGCGGCTTCCAGTTTATGCTTCCTCGGTTGCAACCTTTTTAGATAGATTCTTTCCCCTATCTGTATATCAGACGTGCGCGTTCGGAAACGCTGATCGTATTTCGTCTGATACTTCTCATTGGCCCTCAGCAAGTACTTTTGGGTTATCTGAAACACTCTCCGAGCCAAATTACACATCATCACCCGATATTGTTCTGTGTTGTATAATGGCAGGGTGTGGGGGTCCATGACAACGGTATACGGCAACACAGGGTCCTGCGCAAAAAGCATAAAAAATGGTGTATCCCTAATAGAGCCATTATATGCCGTATTTAGGGCGAACTCCGCCCACGGCAACATTTCCACCCACTGGTTTGGATTGTCCCCCACAAGATACCTTAAAATATTTGTCACCTCTCGGTTATGGGACTCGACGAGCCCATTTGCTGATGGCCGATAAGAGGCGATCGGGAAATGATCTATTTTCATGATCTGGGTTACCCCCTTGCACACTTCATTCACAAACTCTCTACCATTGTCACTTATCAATGTACGTGGACATCCGTACCTCACTATGAAGGAGCACAACGCATTCGCAACCGACACTGCGGTTTTGTCCACCATTGCATACGTGTTTGTGAAGCGTGTAAATGCATCTACAAACACTCACACGTACTTAAACTGCCCGTCACCCGGGGGGAATGGACCCAAGACGTCCATATGCACTCTATTAAACTTATCAGGCACTATTGACCATGTTCTGGCCTTCGGGATCACATGGTTGTGGTTCCGCATAGTGTTACACACATGACACTTATTAATAAACCTAACAATGTCTTTTTTCATCCCTAACCAAAAAAATAACTCTCTGGCCCTTCTCAAGGACCTCTCTATACCTACATGTCCTGTGTAAGGACTTACATGAATTACATGGATGGCTTTCTCTATCAAAGAGGAAGGGAGAACAACGCGAGATCGGATATCTCCCGGTCTCTTCTCATACTTATAAAATAGGATATCGTCTTCGATGAAGAACTCATCTCTTCGCATGTGCAAGAAATCCGGGAGTTTGCTACTGGCAACTCTCACGCACCTCTTGACCTGTTCGATCCAAGGTTCGGATTTTTGTCCAGCAACAAGCTCACCCACACTCCAGCCACACAAATCGATCACACACTCATTCCCGGGGCATTCTCTCTGAGTTCCCCCCGTGGAACTCCCAACATCCACATTCTCCGGACAGTTCTCGTCCTCTCGGTCTCTCACACTAGAGTAGCCAAGTTCTTCCCGTTTTCTATGCGCTCCTCCCACAGGTGTATTTGACCCCGAACTCTCCTGTTGTTTTCCCTTCCGCCTTGCCGACCTAGTTGTTACAGCCGCTATGGCGGTCTTGGAGAGAGCGTCTGCTACTTTATTTGACTTCCCCGCAATATGCTCGAAATTTACAATATCAAACTCTAACAACCGCTCAATCCACCGAGCTTCCGAGTATTTAATTCCCCTTTTTTTAAACAAGTCTCGCAATGGCCGATGATCTGTATTTATTTTAATTTTATGCCCAAGCAAGAAGTAGCGGTGTCTCTCCAGCATCCATAGAATTGCCAATGCCTCTCTATCGAAGGTACTGTACCTAACCTCTGGTCCCTTTAAAGCCCGTGAAGCGAAACAAATAGGCCTCTCATTCCCTTCATCATCAACCTGAGAAATGACTCCGCCGATCGCGATCTGACTCGCGTCGGTCGTTACCAAAAACGGCCGATCGAACCTTGGATAAGCCAAAAGTTCGTCGCTCATGAGTGCATTCTTTAATGTCTGAAACGCAGTTCTTTCTCTTTCTCCCCACTGAAATTCGGGCCGCTTCCTCAATGAATCTAGCGGTCGTGCTATGTGACCGAAGTTCTGTATAAAATTACGGTAAGAGCCAGCGAGCCCGAGAAAACTGGCTACTTCCTTAGCGTTTTTTGGCTCTGGAAATTCCCTGATTGCAGCTACTTTATCGGCACAAGGCCTTAGGCCTTCGGGTGTTACTATGTGCCCCAAAAATTCTACTTCTTGTTGAAAAAATTTACATTTGTCTAAATTAACCTTCATCCCCTGACGTCTCAAGTCTTCTAACACTTGTATAAGATTTTTTTCATGCTCGTCTGCCGTAGCCCCAATTACAATTATATCATCCAAATAGACAAAAACACTATGTCCCAATAATGAAGCTAATACAGACATCATCACACGAGAAAAATGGGCAGGAGCATTCTTTAATCTGAAAGGGAGATAATTATACTCAAGCTATTGATCATTTGCTATAAAGGCCATTTTTTCTTTACTTTCGTCATCTAAGGGAATTTGGTGATACCCGGACTTTAAATCTAAAGTAGAAAAAAAAACCTGCTTTCCCTGACTTTAAGTAACAGTTCCTTGATAGAGGGCAAAGGGTATGCATTATTCTTGGTAACAGCATTTATCCTCCTATAATCTACGCATAATCGAAAAAAACCATCCTTCTTACGAACCATCACAATTGGAGAAGCCCAGGGGGACTCGCTTTCTCGAATCGTTCCTTGCTCTTTTAATTTATTTATTTCTCTTTCAATTGCCTCTACATGACAGACGTGAGTCCTATAAGGTTTAGAACGAATTGGGGGGTGACTGCCAGTCTCGATGTTAAATGGAAACTTAGTAATTCTCCCTGGGGTTTCATCTCCAACTGCAATTACGTCCTCAAAATTCTCTACAATATCTCCAACTCTCTTATAATAATTAATTGGGGTCGCTCCAATAGCTGTTTGACGGAGCTTTCTCAGCCTGTCCCCACCGGGACCTTGACCATGGAAAGACAAGGTCGCCAGTGTCTGTTCGCCTGTCACAAATGAACATAACTCAAGGTCGCAGACCGACTCAGTGCCTAAGTGGAACCACTGGGTACTTACATTTATAAAGGGAATTTCAACCTTTCCTTCACTAACAGTGGTGACCCCTGGAGACATGAAATCCTGCCACTTTTGATGTGGTTTTACGTATTCGAGGTCGCCTTCGCACATTTCTGGTGCGGGTGCCACTGATAGGGAGTAGAGGGAGGAGGGGGGAATTGATTCACCTGCCTCTGGCCCGGCAGGAACCGCCCCTGCTATCCCCTTAGCAGTAAGGGCGACCCTAACTCGAGGCCGGGTTTCCCCCATAACGGGTATCTCTGTCTCTTCTCCTGGTCCCACTTTCCACCTCACTTCCAGCCCCTCCCCATCGGGGCCCCGTTTTGTCACTTGTTTCTCCTTGATGAAATCGATTCCCAGGATAATGGGAATATCCGCCATATTTAATGTCGGAATGACATAGAAGGCATAGGTCACTTCTCGACCTTGAAGGATGAATCTCTGTCTAACAATACGTGGGGTCATCAGTTTGTGACCCCCAGCCGTGTTCAACACCAGGCACTCCTTCGATGTTTGTATGGCATCCGTTGCCAAATGTTCTTCCATAAGGGATACGTTGGCCCTGGAATCAAGCAGAGCGCGTTGTACACCCGATCCAAGCTCTACTCTAAGAACGGGGACCGCATTCCTACTTGCATGTGTGGGAGCGGCGGTGGGAGGCGGCTGCTCTACCTCCCGAACCCCCTCTGGCACTCCCGGGGAAGTCACGCTCGCTGGCCCGGTGGTATCCCTTACTGCTGGCCGGGGTACTGACTGGCCTCCCCTGACGTCACACTGGGGGGTGACGTTTGACTCCTTTGCTCTTCTGTCTTTGGTCCTGGCGGTTCGGACAGACGGCCTGAAGGACCCTTGGCCCCCGTCCCGTGGCGTTTTCCCCTTCCTCTTGTTGGTGCAGGGGGAACGTGATCCCCTGAGCCGACGGCGTTTTTGGAACAGCATTTCAGTAGGTGGTCTGTGGCATGGCATCCAAAACACCGCCGCTGCTCGATGGAGGGGCATAGAGCTCGGAGGTGCCCCCTTCCCCCACAGTTCCAACAACTGCCATTCACTGCATCCCCACTTCTCGGACCCCTGCCTCTTCCTGCTGTATGTACGAGGCTCTATTGCCTCCCTCAGGAAGGAGAAACTACTCTCCTGCCACTTCTGATGCTTAAAGAGCTTGGAAGCCTCCTGCCTACTTTTTTCTTGTAGAGCTTGCCCACAGCTGTCCTCTGGTTCCGAAACCATCCAGGAATCTTGGATGCTGAAACACATAAAACACATACATATTTTTCCATATAAAATGATTTATTTTTACTACCAAAGAATATATTATATGAGAGAAAATGTACTCCTGTCTAAAATTTACTTTAATAGGATATTTTCATAAATAATTACACTACATATAACATTTTAAATACATGGATTTTTTAAATATATGAAATTTTACTTACAATCACAGTTCAGAACCTTGGCCATCTCGGCTGTCTTCTTGTCCTTGTATTCCCTATTTATGAACTGGTCACAGGTCTAGTCCCAAAAACACCAGTTCTCACAGAAGAAACCCACCAGTTTCTCTTCAACATCAGGGGGAAAAGAATAGGAAGCCTGGTCTACCATTTTGCCCGTGTCTCTGCTGCTGCTGGTCCCCTCTCCTGGATCCCTCTCACTCTTTCTGTCACTCTCCTGGTCACTTTCTCTCTGGGGCTCATCACTGTCCAGCACTCTCATGTAGCTGTTTTTGCGTTTGGGTCTATCTTCTTGCTTCCTTTAACTTCCTCTCTTCTTCTTCCCTTTTCTATTTTGTGATTCTCTTTGGAGGCGTATTGAAATCTTTACAAATTTACAAAATTCACAAAATTCACGAAATACCAAAAAATGGATATTCACGCAGTAGAACTCGCAACCCTTGAGTGTGGAGCGTGGGCATAGCACGGTGGTATTTATACCCCCCCCCCCCCCCGTAACGCTTAAGACTTGTACTCCGGAAGTGCATCACTTGCATTACACGCATGTCCTTAGTACATGCTTAGTACTCTTGCCGCATGTGCCGTACGCCCTAATTTTCCCACACATTCATCTCAAGACACTTGCGAACCATGCGGCACCCGTGCGTCACATGTACTTCACCCGTACTGAACACTCAACACACTCGCTACCAATTACATCGCAGGAGTTCATGGCTACAACTGAAAACTTCCTAGACATGTACGGCTAAAAAAATTGTACGGGGAGTTGTGCCCGAGGCATTAGAATCAGAGCAGATGCAATAAAAAAGTAATAATTAAATAGAAAACACGAAAGCTTGTATCGGTTTCCACATAGTGATTCGGAACTTATGAGATATTTTTCATAATTCTTGTGTTCGGCGACCGGAGGACACTAAGAGGATTTACTGTGAAAGTTGCATGCAGGTCGCAGACGAGGACCACTCAAGGTCAGACAATGGTTAGGCAAAGGAAAACGTTTATTTCGACCTTAAAAATTTCCAAATATATCCAAAGACACAAACACGCACACACAGACACGCACACACACACACACACACACACATATATATATATATATATATATATATATATATATATATATATATATATATATATATATATATATATATATATATATATATATATATATATATATATATAAAAGTATGTATTATTATGCTATGGTCTTGGAAACTAACATATAATATGATATATATTACGACTTGCTAGTTATACAGGCTCTTGAGTTCCCAACTCACCTGTT
>NC_090747.1:6368530-6371030 GCF_036898095.1 Palaemon carinicauda | reverse complement strand
ACTTCATCTTAGAAACCTGTAACGAGAAAAATATATGTAATTACTCCTGTATTAAGAAGAAAAACTTTTAACATATAATGTACAAAAAAAAAAAATCTTTCCCCCACTTCTTTCCCTCTTATTTTAATTTCTTATGTGAGCCAATGGTACGATTCTCTCATCAGTGGGGTTGGAATACGTTTTGAACTCTAAACCTATTGGCCGTTAATGTTTCCAAAATGTTAAATGGGCCTTCAAACTTAGGTGTTAGTTTATAATTGAGTCCTTTACGTACATTTACCTGTATGTATACATTATCAACCACGGTATATGTTTTAGTTGGCTTCGCTATTTTATCATGATCCCTTTTCATTATGATTTGTGATTCTTCTAAATTCTTTCGAAGGATATCAAAACGACTTTTGCTTGCATTTATACATTCTTTTAAAGGATTTGATAGATTAGTTTTAGGCGCTAATACATGGAAAGGCGTTCTAACTGGGGTACCATACAATGCCTCGTGCGGTGACATTTTAATTGATATATGATATGAATGATTCAGAGTACTCAGTACCGCAGGTATTGCAATATACCAGTTGGGGTCTGATCCCCCTAGTGTTACTCTTAATATATTTGAAACCTTCCTATTTGCTCTTTCCACTAGCCCATTCGACTCTGGGTGATATATCAATGGTATTTATTTTCTTTATGCTAAGGAATTCACACAATGAGGTAAGAAAGTGATTATTAAATTCTCCACCCAAGTCTGAGATTATCATCTGTGGAATTCCATGTTTACAATTATAACACTCGTAAAACTTCCTAGCGCATTCAATCGTAGTCTTAGTTTTAAGCGCTATTAGTTTTGTATATCGAGTTGAAGCATCTACAATTACTAAGAGGTGATTATTTCCTCTGTCTGACTCGTAAAATCCTGTTAATAAATCTAAATGTATCCTTTCAAGGGGTTGATTGGGCACGGGATAAGCCCCTAGGCTGACAGGAGTTTTCGTATGCCCTTTGTTTTCCTGACATGTGCGACAATTAGCTATGTGTTTTTTTTTATATATCTGTAAGCATCGTATGCCAATAAAACAATGATTTGTCTTTCTGTGACATTAATGAGAACCCCGGGTGTCCATGCAATGGATTTGCATGCAACCAATTTAGGACAGTGGAAATAAGTGAGATTGGTACCACTACCTGGTTGTTAGTTACTTGTGGTGTATTGCGGGTTTTCCTTGTCACGGTCCTACACAGAATAATGTCTTTGATTATATAATACTGCTGCTTATACTTTATATATTCCTTTTCCTTATGATTGCCTTTCAAAGCATTCATATTTTTATGTGACTGGGTATGAGCTTTCAGCGTTATTTCTGGAAATAATACTTGTTTTAAACTTTCGAAAAACATGCAGTTTTGAAAATAATTGTATTCTTAATTCACATTACCAGTTATTTACCTAAAGTTTGGCTAATGAATAAAGAAAGCAAGATATCTTTGTTACAATATGGAAACTGAAAGCTTTATAATCTAGTAAGGTTGAATGGGATTTCTTAGCAATTTGTAAAGGGGTTAAGGAGATCTATCCAAATTCATCTAGTGTGCCATTATGCATTACGACGAAAGACTTTTCAGCAATGAGGAATATGGTTCTTCCAAATAGCTGAAGTTTTTTACAGGTATGTAATTTATGGTTTTTGAAAAATTCTCATATTTATTTTTTCCTTAAATCTGAAAAATAGTTAATTCCAAATCTTTTTAGGAGTATCAATATTATAATTTCATGATTAAAATATCAGTTGTGAGTGACGTAATGCTGAAACGATTGACAAAATTCACTTTGACAATTAAAATAAACTGAAAGATATTTGCTTTGCTTGTCATTTATATATTCCCGATTATTATTGCAGACAATGATCAGGTGATGATAATGATCCTCAATCAGGTAATCAGTGTATTAGTATAAGAGAGGTTATTAACCTTAACTCTTTAAAATTACTGATGCATTTTTCACCGTATGGATCGTGCAATAGGCTTTACATGAGCTTATGATATTTATACTCAAATCATTGCTTATGATATTATTAAAGATCGAGTTCCCTGTAACTAGAACAAATTCAGGCAATCCCTATAAGAATTATATACTGCAAGTGTAACCTCAGAAAAAAAAAGGCTCTCGGAATATCTTTCTCCCTGTATAGTAGCAGACGCTTTTCTCTTGTAGTTATTATTTCACAATTAAAAAAATCAAATAATTTATTTTTCTAAATGGTTTATTTCACATCTAGACTCCTCCTTAAAACTATTTAATCCACAGTAGTTTCTTCTAAAGATTGCTGTTGATAAGTAAGACTTACGGCCCACGAACTCTATGAAAATCCCGAATGGTTATAGGATTGGGAATATGTAGGACTCTCACTTCGGAATTTTGAGGAGCTAATGCAGGATCTCCTCAACACATGACGCAAGTCAGGCTATTGGAAGTATGTTAAGCTCTAAGAATTGTATCGCATTT
>NC_090747.1:6354985-6357485 GCF_036898095.1 Palaemon carinicauda | reverse complement strand
AACTGGACTCTTAGACAAAAGGACACAAAAAACAACACATAACCTTAAATCTATATTTCTTAAAACTTAAAATAAATCATAAACCATCCACATTCAAAATAAATACTTTAAACCAATCAAAACTTAACACTTTAAACTAGAATCACCAGCCTCAAAAACTTTACACTATATATACCATAAACCCCATCCAAATAAACGCAAAAAACCCTAACAAACTTAAATCTAAACCGCACACCAACTCAAAATATATGTTTATATATATTGCGACACCAGCACTGACGCCACACACAAGCCGAACTGTCTTTTCACGGCAAACTACCACTATATGGTAAACAGGAGTCTCTCTCAATATGCCATATCGGCCTCAACTCCTTGAGTCACAGGTGCCAGTATCATCATCATCATCATCGTCATCATCATCATCATCAATCCAAATACACAGGCCAGGTCGTCAACAGTTGAGCAGTCAAATGAGCAGTACAAACAAAATCTTAATACAGGCCAGGTCATCAACAATAAATCCACTTTCAAAATTCGGTCTCTCCAAAGGAGGAATCACGGCCTGCCAAAAATAAAGAAAGAAAAACACTTACGAACACTTCTAGCTAACTGAACTATCGCACTATAATCAAAGATAAATAATAAATTGTTCCTATCATTCACAATCACGACAAGCAAAGATAAACAAAACTGTACTTACTCAGAAAATCAAAAATCACTTCCTCGCTGGTAATGAAAAATAATAATTCCAGCGTTCACACAACTGACTCAGGACGCAGTCAATCAAAAAAAGCATTCGCTCCGAAACATTCACCCCTGTCGTAACCTAACTAAAAAATGTAAACAAACAATCTCATTTAAACCAACAGTCTTTCTCACCACAAACGATCGTTAACCTAACTACTTTCGCTCGCTAACACAATATCTCTCTCTCTCTCTCTCTCTCTCTCTCTCTCTCTCTCTCTCTCACAGGATTTGGCAAAAACAAAAAAATAAAAATAAAGCAAAAATAAATCCTCCACAATGCACTAATTCTAGATAAATCTCTATTAAGGGATTCACCAACCCTAGATCTACATTCAGGGGATGGAATTGATGCAAAGAGAGTAGCATCATCTGCATATGCAACAAGCTTGTTTTCTAGGCCAAACCACATGTCATGTGTATATAGTATGAAAAGTAATGGGCCAAGAACACTACCATGTGGAACACCGTATACCACATTCCTATAATCACTATGGTGCCCATCAACAAAAACTCTCTGAGATCTATTACTTAAGAAATCAATAATAATGCTAAGAAACGACCCACCCACTCCCAACTGTTTCAGTTTGAAAACAAGGGCCTCATGATTAACACGGTCAAAGGCAGCACTAAAATCAAGGCCAATCATACAACCTTCCCGACCACAATCAAGGGATTTCTGTACAGCATAGGAGATTGTGAAAAGGCCATCACATGCTCCAAGGCCTTTAGGCATTTACGCAAACCAAATTGCAAACTAGGGAGTAGATGATTACCTTCAGCAAACCTATTAAGACGTTTTGCCAGAAGACGTTATGGAAATTGGGCGGCAATCAGTGGGATTTGAGCTACCACAAACACATTTACATAGAGGAGTAACATTACCAATTCTCCAACTAGTGCTAAAAGCTCCTCTTCTTGCTAACTTGCGCAAAATAACAGATAACTTTGGAGCTAAGAAATCTGCTGTCTTTATAAAAAACAAAGGAAAAATACCATTTGGGTCTACACCTCCATAAGAATCAAGGTCCACCAACAGAGCTTTAATCTCACGAGATCGAAAAGCTAAACTAGTTAGTTTAGCCTCAGGAAAAGAGGAATGAGGAAGTTCAAGTTTTTCATTACTCTGTTTACTGTCAAAAACATCAGCCAAAAGAGTTGCCTTTTCCTTTGGACAGTGAGTGACTGAGCTATCTGGTTTAAGTAAAGGAGGAAATGTTGCATCTACACCAAAGAGTGCAGATTTAAGGGTAGACCACCATTTATGTTCCAGAGTTGTACCAGAAAGTGTGTCTTTTATTGTTAAATTGTACTCCTTTTCAGTTGAGGCATAAACTCTCTGAGCAAAAGCTCGAAGCTGAGTATAGTTGTTCCAGGTCAAATCTGATCTGTTACCCTTCCAAAGATGATAGGCCTCCTGTTTCTCCAAATAAGCACGTCTACAATCATCATTGAACCACGGTTTGTCCTTCACTCGGTACCTTAGCACACGAGAAGGGATACGCCTATCAATTATGTTGACTAGATTCTCACTCAAAGGGACAACAGGATCTACAATATTATATAATTGTGACCAATTCAAGCAAAAAAGATCATGTAAAATCCCATTCCAGTCTGCTTGGGATTTCATATAAATTTTACAAGAATATGATATATCAGGGACAGGCTGCTTAGTCTTCACTAATAATGAAATCAAGGCATGATCAGATGTCCCGACTGGAGAGCCAACCTTACTAGTTATAACGCCAGGGGAGTC
>NC_090747.1:6342485-6349985 GCF_036898095.1 Palaemon carinicauda | reverse complement strand
TCCAAATCTCAAGAAAACATTTCTGTATCACACACCATTATGTAATTAATTTTTATTCAATTATTAAGAAAACATTTTACGTCATCGAATATCATCATGATAATTCATTTGATTTAATTCTTAAGAAAACATTCTCCCCCCCTGTCATATACAATCATGGTAAATAATCTTTATCTTATTGCATAAAAAAAAAATCTCCTCAAATCACATCATCATATTTATAAAATTGCATAACAGAAATTTATTCAAATTCTTCTCTATAACTCATAAAATAATGAGTAGAAAATACTTGGTGTCTATTACCTTTATATATACCAAGTTAGCCTGCACATTTTTGTCATAGATATCATATCAATACCATTATTTCATAATAAAAAAAACATACTCACGGCATAATAAAGCCATTTTATGAATTTGAATATTCTTTATACCCTTTCTGCCTTTTTTTATATCAATAACATTATTTCTCGAATGTATTGCCTTTAGTAGGTAATCATATTATTCAAATGTTAAGAAACTAACATTCCAATGTTAGAAAGAAAAAAAAATCTTGTAAACAGTAAAAGCCATTTGCTGATTATATCAATCAAGTCACCTCATATCTTCTTTCCTGTCATGGAATTATCTATTACAGAGGTATAATAAACCTTTCATGTGTCCCCCCCCCCCTAATTCTTTTAACTTGGAAAATTGAAGGGTGCAATGAATATAACGTAACCTATGTAGTTGCAGTATACTATTTCCTGTGTAACTACTGGATTAAAAATACTCTTTTGAACATTCAACTTCTCTAAATTCCTTCTTTGTGTATATTATATGTCTTTAATTATATTATTATTTTCCTTTCTTTAATTTATTACTTATATTCAGTTTGACTTTAACAACAAAGCTCATCTCTTTACATCATTAATTATTTGGATTTTACCCCTTTTTTCATACTTATTCAATTTAACTAGATTAACATCATTGATCCAAATCCTTCCTTCATATATATTCATGTTAAATTTATAGGATAATTCATCTTTTCACATTTCCGTTATAATCATAATTATTAGTTACTTACATGTCGATCATTGTTACCTTTGCAACACAAAATACTATCCAATGCATTGCCTATAAAAATGCAATAATAACCTTTTTTTGCTCTTTTGTCATCTTCATTAAAGCATTTATTACACTTGTAAATGTTAATCACCTTTAGATTTCGGTACATCAACTATCAACATTACCCATAACTTTATCAAATATTCTCTTAGCACCTTCTTTGTATTTTAATACTTTATATGGCACCTTAAGTATTTGGAGACATTTTTCATTCCCACCTTAATATACATTCATAGAATACATACTTTTGAACCTACCTTGAAATTCTTGGATAACATACTTTATACAATCATAATATTTATTCATAATATTAATATTTATTTGCATGAGTGCCCAGTGATTTCATGTTATTGAACAAGGAGTTTAATAGTCTTTCTAATTTCTGTCTTACCCCAAAATTTTGTTTTCTTCCCATTCGTCGAATCATTCAATGTAAATTTATCATCTCCTCAGTGTAATTAATATTGATCTTCTATGTTTGTCTATATATAGTTCTCAGTACATCTTCAACTCCTTCTAATTTTATCTGGTATCTTATTTATCTATTTAAACTTAATTTATCTGGGATTATCTCACCTTTCTTACTTTGGAGAAATAAATATTGCATTGTTCTTTATATCATCAGTAAATAAGCATCCATTGACAGAGAGAAATATCTCAAAGCAATTCTTCCGCTACAGCCTTATCAATCCTATATCTCTTAAGTAGAAATTCTATGAAGACCATTAGTTTATCATTGTATATAAAGTTTTGGGACAAAGTCCCTGCTCGTCCATTGGTATCACATATGAGGGTTTAAAAATGTAATTGTACTTTCTGAAGGGATTTTAACCTTTACATGGCCTTTATACTTATTACACACAGGGTAGTAAGGTGCCTGACCGGTATGCCAATATATTGGGGTATATGACGAAAGACACAACATCCTGAAAAAATTCACTGAGCTTCTTATGGCAATGGAAAATTGGTATACAAAATATTTTGTCAAGATTCCTCTTACTTTCATAGTTAGAGGGTAATTAGTAAACGTAACATTGATTCCTATAAAAAAATGCAGTATTTCTTTTGTTTTCGTAATTTTTGATAATTATTACATTTTGATATATATGAAAAAAATATGAGCAATGGCATTTGTATAGATTCCATGAGTCACAATACGAAGTATTACACTCTTCGGCCATCAGTGCAAGCACAAACTTCAGGGAGAGTTCATGTTTGGGTTTGACCTTTGACATTCGTTCCTTTTTATGTCTGTCTTGCTTGGTTTTAGCAAGAATTTCCTCATGCCAAAGAGGGAAAGATAATTTCAACATCTTGTTAACATAAGCAAGAAGAAAATTGGCTCTAGTAAGAGTTCCGAGGAGGTAATATCGGCCATATTAGCGGAGTTAGTGAAGTTGAGAGAGAGAGAGAGAGAGAGAGAGAGAGAGAGAGCGCGCGCGAGAGAGAGAGAGAGAGAGAGAGAGAGAGAGAGAGAGAGAGAGAGAGAGAAATACCCATTTCAGTTCTCCTTGAAGACCCTTATGCATCAGAATCCGTACGAGTTTCACAGTGATGTTGCAATGTTCTGAAAGTGCTTTACTATAATGCTGTATATGTTGATAATTTGACTTTTAATATGTTAGTGAATATTATAATACCATTGTTAGAAAATGAAATCAAAAAAATATTCCGAATTCAAAAAAATGTATGAGTCTGCTGCCAAAATTCGATAAGCTTTGCCTCCGGAGGCGTGATTGCAGATCTACCCGAGTGAATCTCAGCAATGTGGAACTCACATGTTACTTGCGTACGGCCAAAAACTTGTTTAATAGTGTTTAACTCATGATAAGTAGGTGGTAACCTAATGACCTCATGACCACAAGACCAGATAATTCTGTCAACTGTAAAGTGAGTTTCTGGCCGGTTCACTGTTGCACATGTTATGATTGGTACCCAGCGGCACTCCAGCCATTTCATGATCACAGGTTTTTTAGTGGCTCTTCTCCGTCAGCTGACCTTAGTAGAATGCATTGTCCAGCACCAGCATTGATGGCTCATTGTTGGTAGTCGCCTATTTTGTTCATGGCAGAGTAGCACATAAATGATTCTTCAATGACTTCTTCATCTGTGCCACCTGCTACTTCCGCATACTGTTCACATTCACAAGGAGGCACTTGATGGCTGGAGGTGACCCAGGTGTTAGGCTGTGGTGTGTCTTCCCACTCTGTACTGTAGGGCATTTGTTTAATAAAGTATGTCAACGTCTTTATGCTTCCTGAGTTATCTAAGAGCATTAAAACGACGATACAGAACATCTGAAGATTACTTCTTCATGACACTTTCCTTTGTGAAGTCTTATACATGAGCCAAATCTTGTGAAGTTTCTCACCATACACTCGTCTTAGAGATTTCCTCTAATATGATAATCATCTTCTTCAACTCTTTACTCAACAATCCATGGCAATGAATGGCAACAACAGTGAAATTATCAAATATGGCCGTGGTGACGATGACTAAGGATGATGTCAGCGGAGTCGGTGTCACGGGCAGTGTTTATGGCCTAGAACGTGAGCTCGTGTTATGCTGCACCATAAATCCGCACAACATTCACTGCCAGCCCCATATAACCAGCAACACGATCATAAGGCCGGTTTGGTAAAAGCAAACCTATACAGGCTTAAGATATTTCATATATATTCACCAATTTACCGTTTGCAACGTAGAAATTAAAGGGATGCTGTTAGAAGTTGCATTTAAGACAATACAAAATAAATGCACAGCATACTTACAATAATACTTTGAGCTTCATTAGGGTTCCACTTCATGCCCCTCAACTTACACCATACACTAATTTTAGCTAGATATCTATTAAGGGATTCACCTACCCAAGATCTACATTCAAGAAAAGACCCACCCACCCCCAACTGTTCAAGTTTAAAAAGAATGACCTCGTGATTAACACAGTCAACGTAAGCACCAAAACCAACCAACCTCCAGATCAAAATCAAGGGATTTCTTTACAACATTGGAGATTGTAAGAAAGGCATCACATGCCCCAAACCTTTTACGAAAACCAAATTGCAGAGTAGTGCACAGATCATTATCTCATCAAACCTGTTTAGACATTTTACCAAAAGATGATAAAAACCTTTAGGTATTATGGGAGTAATGAAAATTGGGCAGCAATCAGCTAGAACTGAGCTAATTCAAATACATTTGCATAAGAGTAACTACCAATTCTCCAATAAGTGCTAAAAGAAACTCTTCTTGTAGACCTGCAAAGAAAAATAATAATAATAAATAAAATAATAATTTGGGAGCTGAGAAATCTACAGCCTATAAAAAAGAAAACAAATATTTTGGTGTACACATTCATGAGCATCTACATATCTATAGCACTCCACACATTCAAAAGTTTCAACATTCAGCAAGAAAAAACTGGCATAATAAAGATTGAGTTTCGTTTGGTCAAACACATCAGCCAATAGGATTTCATTTGTTTTGGACAGTGAGTGACAGAGGCATCTGATTTAAGTGTAGGAAGAGTGACGGTACCAAAACTAATAATAGGAAAATTAAGGAAAGCTTTAAAAGGCAGCCGGAGAAAATGCCAAAGAATTTATATATTAATAGACGAAGGAGATATCAGAAAAGTAAAAGTCGCTGAACTTTACAGCAAAGGACAGCAAGGATGCTCTATACTTACAGCTAGGAAAAACTTTATCATTGCAGTAATTCACAGAAATGGAGACACAAATGGCCTGGAAAAAATACGGCCCAGTAAGTTTCCTCTCAGTAATACATAAAATATTTTCAAAGATCATATTAGGAAGAATGGAATAAGAGTAAGACGTTAAACAGCCAAAGGAACAGGCAAGCTTCAGATTCTGTTATTCAACAACTGACTGTATTTATGTAATTGCCCAACTGATAAAAATCTCGAAACAGTATGAAAAACCACTATGTATGGCATTTATAGATTCTGTCAAGACTTCAACATTAATGAAAACCCTTCAAAGACAAGGAATACATGAACTTTACATTAGAACCTATGGTCTATAAGTTTGAATATTGTAATTTCCACTGAAGCCTTCATGTACGAAGGAAGATAGCATTGTGGATTTTCATCTTGAATTCAAGGCTATTTTAGCTGAAAGAACTGTTTTTCAATTTTGACCCTAGTGAAATTCCATTTGCATAAAAACAAATGTTACAAACAAAGACCAAGCTCTTTTGTAGCACTAAATAATCTGGTTTTATTTATGAAATAATAATTAAAATTGTGATTGGCGACTTTAATACTAAAGTTAGAATGAATAATCAACGTATAGAGAATGTAATGGGTGTCGAGGGTCTTGGCGAAGTTTAAATGAAAATAGAGCACATTTCATAAGATTCTGTTCCCTAAACAATTTTGTTATTGGAGTTACTCTTTTCAACACAAGAGCATCCGCAAATATACATAGACTTCACCGTGTGGTAATTACAAAATTCAAATAGATCTCATTGCCATTAAAAAGGAGAGGAGGACCTTGAGGAATGTAAGAAGCTATAGAGGTGGAGATATTGGTTGTGATCATCAGCTCCTCGTTGCCACTCTGAAATGAAAACTGAAAGCACCCAACCGAAAGGTAAATAGATTATAGAGGTTTGATTTGACTAAACTTTTAGAAGAAGAGCACACATAAACATTTGTAATTGAATGTAGGTATCAATTTGCATTCTTAGAGTCTTTAAGAGAAGAAGAGCAGACAACTTATGAAGAATGATGTGATATTAAGAATATATTACTTAATTGGTAGTGAAGTTTTGGGACACACAATTACAAGAAGGAAGCCATGGAAATCAAATGATACTTGGGATAATATGAAAAAGAGACCAAAACAGTATTCCAGTATCAATAGTGACGTCAAAGGAAAAGCTAGGAATGCCTGGAGAGAATATATAAACAGAGAAACAGATTAGGTGGACTAAGCTATGAATCCAAGAAGTGGATATGGTGTAAGAACGGCAGAAAATGAAGTGACTCCCAGAGTACTCACGAGATTATTTCATAGAATGTGGAATGAAGAGGCTAAACCGGATGAATGGGAAGTATGAGTGTTGGTGAAAATGGCAAAAAAAAAAAATAACACCTGGCTGCTTGTAATAATTACAGAAGCATAGCAATTACGTGAGCTGTTATAAAAATATATAATATGAATTTTCTAAAGAGACTGCAGAGAAATATTGATGAAAAGCTAAGAGACGAGCAAGCAGGATTTAGAAAAAGGTAGAATTTGCACTGACCAAATTATAATTTTGAGACATTGTTGTACATAATGCGTAGAATATAGAAATCCCCTTGTGATGGAATTTGTAGACTATGAAAAAGCCTTTGATAGTGTGCACCGACCATTTTTATGGAGAATCCTGCTTCATTATGGAACTCCTCTTAAATATGTGAATTTCATTAACTCTGTTCATAAGCATAGCAAAGTTGCAAAGTTGATGTTAATGGAGTCTTATTAAATGAATTTCCAGTGAAAAGCGGAGTACTCCAAGGGAATGCGTTGTCACCAACGTTGTTTATCCTGCTCATGGATTTTGTAATGCATAAAACAGTCAGAGAAGGATTGAACTGGATTGGTGACAGGAATTTAGAAGACCTAGAGTATGCTGATGATGTTGTCCTTGTTAGAAGAACACCACAGGATTAACAATAATTGCTTACCAGAATGTATGAAATATCACACGAGGGTGGGCTGAAGATAAATAGATGAAAGACAAGGATGATGAGAACGGAGTATGCAATGGAAGATGAAATATCATTGGAAGGAGAAAGGATTAATGAAGTAATTAGGAACTATAATCTCCTATACAATGTCTTTAGAATTAGAGTTTAGTGAAATATTGAAAAAAGAAAATATGACAATGGCCAAGTTAATTAAATTTGGAAATCAAGTCGCCTGGAATTCATATAAAATTCAGACTATATATCAGTTTAGTGAGGTCAGTGTTACTGTATGGACATGAGTCATGGTATGACAATGATACAATCTCCAATAGATTTAGTAGATTTGAGAATAAAGACCTCAGAAGAATATTGGGAGATATATGGTAAGACAGGATTAGAAATGAAAATATAAGAGAGATTACTCGATTGCCATATGTGGATGAGATCATGACGAGGGGTAAAAAGAGAGGGTTTGGGCATGCTCTTCGCACTCCCAAGGAGAGATTAGTTATCAAAAGTTTAGCTAGGCTTCACAAGGTACTAGAAGAGTTGGAAGTCCCAGACCTACATGACAGGACTATGAAGTGAAAAGTAGGAGATGATAAATGGAGAAGTATTGAAACATAAGATCAAGAGAGAGACGACTGACGAAATTTAAACGAGGCTCTGTGCGTCACTAGGCGTAGGAGGAGATGATG
>NC_090747.1:6329985-6332485 GCF_036898095.1 Palaemon carinicauda | reverse complement strand
ATTTTATTTTTTTTATGTTTTTATTTTTTTTCGCAGGGGGGGACTTGAATAAATATATTGTCAATCTGAGACAGGATTTAGATACTTTGAGAAACTGAGGAGCAGACACTTTGAGTTCAACAATCCCTTGGTAGCCTGTGTGGAAACACTACTACCTGAACATCATCTTTTTTTCCTGGTCATTTGGCATTGAATAATGTCGATGATTGAATGGTATAACCTAATTGAAATAACTCAAGTGTTATATATATACACACAAAATCGCACACACACACACATATATATATACATACATATATATATATATATATATATATATATATATATATATATATATATATATATATAAGCGTGTGTGTGTGTGTTTGTGTTTGTGTTTGTTTGTGTTTATGTGTGTAATGTGTGTGTTTGTAGTTTTACTTTGATTGCACAGTGTTTTGAAGTTAAACAGGTTCTATTTTTATTGTCTTCACTTATGATTTTAAGGTATTACTAAACAGTATCTGAGTTGTTTATATCTTTTTTTATCTTTCTGTATATCATATGTACTTTAATTGTTATTTGAAGTTCAATATAAATTGAACTATATAAGAATCTATTTTTTAATCTTTACCGTATTTTTTATTTTTATTTTTTCTTCTTCGGAACAAAAATATTCATATACAAGTAAATATAGGGGGAAATCTGTTGACACGTTTTGTAAATTCTTCAAGTGCATCTACATAATTGCTAAAAAAATCGCTTGGATATAAGGATATTGATCCTCTCCCTTTAGGAAAAGATGCTCACCTTCAGTTACTAGACCACGAATTATGATTTAAATATCAAATTTCTTTTGTGGCCCGTGCCAACATGCATTTCATGTAATATGGTTCTTGACATGGAAAAGGTTGGACCACCCCGGTATATATATATATATATACAGTATATATATATATATATATATAAATGTATATATATATAATGTATATATATACATATATATATATATATATATATAATGTATATATATATATATATATATATGTATGTATATATATATATATATATATAAGTGTGTGTATATATATATATATATATAAGTGTATATATATATATATATATATATAATTGTATATATATATATATATTAAAAGTGTATATATATATATATATATATATTTATATATATATATATATATATATATATACATATATATATATATATATATCTACTCAGGACGAACAGACGGACCTTGGAGAGAAGGGGGTAAGAATGTTGATGACACCAAGAGCTGAGAAGCGATTAATGGAATGGAGTGCTGTAAAAAGTAACTTGTTACTTGCTAAGTTTAATTCAAAGCAGTGAAATAAGAGTATTATGGGTTGCTATGCACCAACAAATGATTCCCTTGAAGAAATAAAGGATTCTGTTGGTGGTTAACGGAGAGCTATTTCAGCATTGTTTTTAATTTCGGTACATGTAGCAGTAACGGTAATTCTCAAATGCAGCTTTTCCGCCTAGTAGTTTCCATGAAAAGTATAGTAAGTTTCGATGATTTTAGTTCATGGTAAAACTGTTTTATGTTCTTCTCACAGGGCAATATCTGCATTGTAGTGTTACTCCTATTAATGCACATAGTCCAATCTTTGAATTTCACATTTATTGATATTATGAAATAAATTATTTTCATTATTTCTAGGTATGTTTTTGGCTTTATAAAAGGTTGAAATAAGATTTTCAATAATACAAAAGACTTAATTTACAATATATCAAGGAGATTCCGACTTGATTGATCAAAAAATATAACCAAATACTTGAATATATTACTAGTATTCTTTCTACTTCATTTTTAGTCCTGTGTCCACAGATTGTCTTGTAGTTATTTTTCGATTATATGTTTTCATATATTCATGAATTTGATTTATGGCAGTTAGTCCTTGAATTGGAGTTGGAACTTAACACTCTGTGTTTTTGCATTTATTATCATATCTGTACTTGTTTGATTATAGACAGTTATTTGTGACTGATTATTGATTCTTTCAATTCCGTTTACTTCTGTGAAGCATGTACCACCGCCCCCCCCCCCCCCAACCCCCCGAAAATGTTTGCTAAGTCAAAGTCAATAAGATGAAGATTGTTCAATTCTATAACTCTAAGGATCAAGGTCACTTAAGCAGTTTCTAATATCATTCCTTGACACTTGTGTATAGTTAAGGCATATGGAATCATCGAAGGGAACTGTTATTATTATTATTATTATTATTATTATTATTATTATTATTATTATTTTTATTATTATTATTATTATTATTATTATTATTATTATTATTATTATTATCATTTCTTGCTAAGCTACAACCCTAGTTTGAAAAGCAGGATGCTATAAGGCCAAAAGCTCTAGCAGGGAAAATACCCCAGTGAGGAAAAGAAATAAGGAAATAAATAAAATACAAGAAAAGTAATTAACAATTAAATAAAACAGTTATAAAACAAATGAACATATAAAACTATAAGAAC
>NC_090747.1:6319985-6324985 GCF_036898095.1 Palaemon carinicauda | reverse complement strand
AGAGGGTTTAGTCACGAGTAACTCTAAAAAGAAAATAGAGTTCTTAGAAGAACAAACCAAAATTGAAAAAATATATAAAGGTTTCCAAACATATAGATCAGACAGAACAAATAGCAATCAAGGTGCAACGGCAATATATGGAAGAGATATAAATCAAGGAAAAGTCTATGAAAAATAGAGTAACACAGAATGTAAATTGATTGCGGTAGAATTAGAATATGAAAAATAGGGAATATTGTAGTTTACAGACGCCCAAATACTAAGGAGTTTGACATAAAAATAAAAAAATAAATAGATGATATATGTAGACACCATAAAGACTGGAATATACTCCTATCCGGACACTTTAACTTTCCTTTCGTGGATTGGAAAGAACGGATAGAAGACAGTGGTTGTATATATACATATAAAAAAGAGAGTAATAATACCGCAAAAGATAAGAGACAGTTTGAAATGCTTCAAGATATGCTGTTAGAACATAATATGCAACAAATAAACCACATTGCAACAAGAAAGGAGAATGTCCTAGATTTAGTATTTGTGAATGAGGTGAATTATGTTAAAGAAATAATAGTGTATAACACGGGAATTTCAGACCACAATGTCATAGGGTTAAATAAGGGTAGGCTCCCCTTTCATGGGGTGCCAATCGTAAAAAATATTTCCCAAAAATACACTAATCAAGACACGCTAATGAAATTTTCAGGCATTATTAGCACTATAATAAGGCATATCCTCTGTAAGTTTTATCATCCTACAGGGAAAATAAAGGATTTTATGAATAAAAATGTGAAAATCGGAGCTAGCGACTTAAAATTTGTTTGGTGACCAGTGAGAAACTAATGTCTTGAATTGAAATTCGCTCTGTAATTATGTTTGTTTATCCACCTGGAACAAGCAGACAAAGTTTTATCAAAATCGAACAGTAAATAAGCACACAGCAAGAAAAAAACGAGCATTAACTTTAGTGAAAGCCCGGCTGGTGATGGAGGGATACCTGGAAATAAAAATTCACCAAAAATTAAAATTTCGATTTAGGGAAAAAACCTTCTGTGTTTTTCTAGGTATCATGTCACTTGATGGCCTAAAACATCTAAATATTATATTACTCAAGGCATAAGAGCAGGACAAGCAAAGAAATTCACCCCTCTCCCGAAAAAGAAAAAACGAGAAATTACGATTTTTGTCTGATGACGAAAATATTGGATATAAAATCATAGTCTCCCCTGAGCCCATTTTCTTTGAAATCACTGATATGAGAAAACGACTTTGAACAGTTTTTAAGGGGTAAACTGAAAAAACTAGAAAATTATTAATGATATTTCGTATTTTTACTATTAACATAAGGGGGGCGTTGATGACCAGGGGGGGGGGGCATTATAGAGGCTGGAGATGAATTCTACACATATCACAGCCTTCTGATAGGCAAAAGGAAGACTTTTAGCAAAGAAAAAAAAATGGGAAAATTCACCCTCTGATCGTGGAGGCAACCCTTAGTCAATTCCAAAGCAAGTGAACATAGAGATAAACAAAGCTCAAAACGATGGGAAGTATAGGGAAAATAGTATTTCTATTAAAAGAATATAAAATGGTTAGAGATAAATGAAGAATTGAACAAAGATTGGAAAAATTTATTACTAAGTGATAATATACAGTTAAATATGGATATATTGTACAAAATACTGGAAAAAATTGTTGAAAAATATGTACCCCCCCCCCAAAAAAAAAAAAAATTAAACATCAAGTATGTATACTAAGAAACAGAAGGATCTTATTTCAGAAAACTAGAAAGTGGAAGAAAAATCTTGCAAAAGAAAGAAAAAATTTATTGAAAATGATGGAAATAAAAAGTAAGATAGAAAATACAGAAAAAAAAAAATTATACAATCGAAAGAAAATGAAAAAAAAGGACTTTAAAGAAAGGACACTTCAAAATATCAAGAAAACCTCCAAACTATTTTACTCCTATGCAAAAAAGATGAAATAGAAGGACGGTTAACGAATAAAAAAAGGAAATATGCAACATATTAGCAGAAAAATATGAGTGAATTCACGCCAAGAATTGCAAATAAGAATAAAGAAACAGAAATGAGAGAAGAAAATATTGAATATCTAACGAATATAAATATTAATGAAGTATATATTGTGTAGGCTGTAAGCAAAATAAAAAATGGATCAGCGGCCGGGCCAGATAAAGTTCCAGCAATTTTGTTAAAAAAACTGCACACACTATCGCAAAGCCGCTTACAATACTGCTAAGACAAAGTGTAGATATGAGCGACATATATGTTAAACATAAATTAGCATATATAACCCCTATTTTTAAAAGTGGATCAAGACTAGAGGCAAGCAATTATAGACTAGTTAGTCTAACATCACATATTATGAAAGTGTACGAAAGGGTAATAAAAAAGAAAAGATTGAATAATTTGGTTGAAAATATTTTATCTAATATAGGACAACACGGTTTTGTGCCCGGTAAAGTACACAAACACAACTGATAGCACATTATGAAAACATATACAATGATATGATAAATAAAAAAGACACAGATTAGGTATATCTAGATTTTGCAAAAGCATTTGACAAGGTAGACCATAATATATTAAAGAAAAAATGAGAAAGCATAATATTGAGGAAAAGATAGGAATATGAATAAAAGAATTTCTACAAAACAGAAAACAGATACTGGTTGCAGATGACGAGAAATTAGATGAAGCTCAGTTAATATCTGTCGTGCCACATGGTAGGGTATTAGCTGAGCTGTTGTTTTTTATTATGATCTCAGACATAGGCTGTAATGTTGAAGACTCTGTAGTGAGAAGTTTCGCCAATGACACAAGAATAAGTAGAGAAATTAATTTACTTGTGGTGAAGGTAGGAACTCATTACAAAGAGATTTAAACAAAATATATGTATGAGCGGAGATAGATAGTATGGTATATAAGTCCGATAAATTTGAATCAATAAATTATGGAAACAGAGAAATAATGGTATATGCATACAAGAGACCTAATAACAATACAATCATAAACAAGGAAGCAATTAAAGACATTGGTGTAATGTTAAACAGGAATATGTTATGCAACGACCAAATAGTAACACTTGGCTAAATGTAAAGCAAAAATGGGAATGTTATTCAGACACTTTAAAACAAGAAAAGCAGAACATATGATTATGCTTTACAAAACTTATGTACGTAGTACACTTGAGTACTGCAATGTGATATGGTACTCACACTACCAAAAAGGATTTTGCACAAATAGAGAGTGTACAAAGATCCTTTACTGCTAGAATAAAAGAAGTTAAGGACCTCGACTACTGGGAAAGACTGCAATTTTTAAAATCATACAGTCTAGAAAGGAGAAGAGAACGCTATATGATAATACAAGCATGGGAACAAATCGAAGGAATTACTGAAAACATCATGGGGCTAAAAATATCAAAAAGAGCAAGCCGAGGCAGATTAATAGTACCCAAAACTATACCAGGAAAACTTAGGAAGGAACAAGAGATATTAATCCACTACGCACAAGCATGGATAATGCAGCGACTATTTAATACGGTGCCAGCTCATCTGGGAAACATATCAGGAGTGAGCGTAGATGTTTTTAAGAATAAGCTCGATAAACACCTAAGAAGCATCCCAGACCATCCAAGACTGGAAGATGCAAAATACATCGGACGATGCATAAGCAACTCTCAGATTGATATACGAGGTGCCTCACACTGAGGGACCTGGGGAACCCAAAGATAGAATATGGCAATTAGGGGATAAGGCTCTCTCTCTCTCTCTCTCTCTCTCTCTCTCTCTCTCTCTCTCTCTCTCTCCAAAGCTAAAAGTCGTAGCAAGTTGATTGCTAATTACGAAAAATTTACCTCACAAATGAGTTGAGATCAATTACCAATTAAAATACCGGCGAAGTTTAATTAGAATTATGTTGACTTCATCAGAATTCGAGTTTGAAAATATTTGTCAAAACTGCTATTCGTTACTTTAGTGTCAAACGTGTATTCTAGGAACATCAAATATATAAGTTTATGTTTCTGCTTATAAATAACTATAACATTGATGTTCAGAAGAAACACGTATTATTTTACCTTTATTTCTGGCCAATTGTACATTAACACTATTTTATGTGGCATCAGGGAAACTGAACATGAGATATTATGCCGTAAATGTAGGTTTAGTGAAAGACAAAGTGCAAATATGCATTTATGTACGCCGTTAAAAATCCGTAATTTTCATCGAAAGTTCTCCGTACATCAATACTGTCTTTAGTCGTAATTTTTACCCAATTTTTTTATTATCTTCTATGGAGTAGGTGAGCGTTATATCACTCCTTTACGTCAATATATGAGTTTTTAAAATCGTAAATGCCTGGCAATATTTATTCGTGGATCATAAAAGATCATGAGATATATTCATACCTAGAAATCAGAAAGGGAAGTCCTTTTACGGGGATACAAACACCAATGAGTTCCTGCCAACTGCAATGGCCATATTTGAGGTAATGCTATATAACATAGAGATGAGATGCACTCTTTCTTTTTATGAGGGGTGTTGGTGGCCCCAATAAGCAATAACTCCACTGTTTTTCAGCCTGATGTGATCATATTACTGTATATTATGGAGACATTTTTTTTATATGACCCAGGCTTTGTTATTCATTCATAAGGTAATTTCAGCATTAGCCATTATGCTACGAAGTATATTTTCTTTAGACTTTTTATAGAAAGCATTAATGCTGCGCTCTAGGTATCTACTGTATTACCATCTTTATACTACATTGACAAAGAAATGGTCTTGTTCTGATATTTATCATCGAGGAAATAAATAATACCTCATTTTATCAATGCTAGGGATTTTTTTCCATAATAAAGGTTCACTTTTTAGAGTGAGAGTATCACTTACTCGCTTTAATGGCTACTATTGGATATTTGGTAGCTTTGAACTATGCAATGGATAATAGTTATCTACAATGAATATACTAAAGACC
>NC_090747.1:6304985-6307485 GCF_036898095.1 Palaemon carinicauda | reverse complement strand
AAATGTTGAGTGAAGGCGTGCACCAGTGGCATGTAGTCCATGTGAATTACGAAGGGCTTACCTTCCAAGAAGTGTAGAACTTTGAAATGCAAGACTAGAAATTCGCCATCAAAACCAGAGTAGCCAGATTTAGCTTTGGACAGATGTTTACCGAAGAATGCTAGTGAGCTGGGCAAGTCGTTGACCACCTGTTTGAGTACTATAATAATTGCAAAGTCACTGTCATCGGTGGACAGAAGGAGAAGTGCATGTGGCACAAGAAAAGTAAGAGCAGTAGTGGTTAATAGGGGATTCTTTGCGCTGTAAAACGCCGCTTACCCTTGAGGCAGACATAGAGGGGGGAAAGAGTGGAAGTGAGGTTTGGCACAAAACAATGATAATAGTTGATCATGCCCAAGAATTCTTGCAATGCTTTGACGGTCGAGAACGTGGAGAAGTGATGAACGACTGCTACCATCTCAGGCAGGGGAAGGATTCCTTCAGGAGTGATGCAGTGCCCTAAGAACGATACTTCGTTGTAGGTGGCCGGGCATGATGCGTAGGGGATGGATGTGTTCCTCGTTGGATGAAGAGATCAAAAGTATGTCGTCCACGTAACATACACGGAAGGGTGGTAGGTTGGCCAGGGCACCAGCCACCTGTTGATATACTACCGCTAGAGAGTTATGAGGTCTTTTGACTGGCCAAAGAGTACTATATTAGATCCTTCTCTCTGGTAATAGTTCATTTTCCGTTTGCCTACACATACACCGAATAGTGTGGCATATTCTTTATAGATTCTCCTCTATCAGACACCTGACAACACTGAAATTACCAAAAATTCTTCTTCACCATAGGGGTTAACTACTGCACTGTAATTATGCAGTGGCTACTTTCCTCTTGGTAAGGGTAGAAGAGGCGCTTTATCTATGCTAAGCAGCTCTTTTAGGAGGACACTCCAAAATCAAACCATCGTTCTCTAGTCTTGGGTAGTGCCATAACTTCTATACCATGGTCTTCCACTAACTTAGGTTAGAGTTCTCTTGCTTGAGGGTACACTCAGGCACACTATTCTATCTAATTTATCTTCCTCTTGTTTTGTTAAAGTTTTTATAGTCTATATAGGAGATATTTATTTCACTATTATTCATTAAATATTTATGTTTTCCTTGTTTCCTCACCTCACTGGGCTATTTTCCCTGTTGGAGCCCCTGGGCCTATAGCATTCTTCTTTTCCAACTAGGGTTAGAGCTTAATAATAATAATAATAATAATAATAATAATAATAATAATAATAATAATAATAATAATAATAATTAGATGTCATCCATGAGACACCGAAAAGTTGCCGCAATATTACGAAGGTCAAATCAGGAGTGATGTAGGTGTATGTACTGAACAGGGTAGTGCTGGGGGTTTTGGGGATGTCATCTGGGTTCATTGAAACCAGATAATACCCTTTCAGGAGATATAGTGTGTAGAAAACCTTCATTTTATGCATGTAGGAGGTCATGTCGGCGATGCTTTTGAGAGAGTAGCGTTCCGATTAAGCCTTCATATTCAGGAGCCTTTAATCCCCATATGAATGCAGAGAGAGTTTTTTTAGAGCAATGTGGGAGAGAGACGATACCAGACTCCTGAACTCGGCGAATAGTAAGGTGGGGCTTGTCGTCTTTATATGGTGTTAAATACTGTGTTGGCCTTGATCCGTGGGCGTTTAACAAACTTCTGGATAAAAAACTTATGGGTTCGATATGAGGAAGTAGACATGGAATCTGGAGTGAGTTCATGTTTAGAGTTAGGTTGGAAGGGGCTGGTTCGAGAGGTAGTGATGAATAAGTTTCAGTATTGACTAGCTGTTGGTGGACAACATTTTCGTCGATGACCGGCAATATGACATCAGCGACAAGAATCTTCCAGGGATATTTATTACTTTCAAAGGATAATGTGAGGTTCTCATAACCATAGGTGGGTTGGCAGATACAATGGCAGCTACCAGGCAAAAATCAGCAGATTTAGACAAACTACATCATTTCCTGGAGTGTGGCCTTAGTAAAAGAAAACTGCAAGCACCCATGTCTACTAAAAATTGCAAGCACGTACCTCCGTCATGAAAAATAGAAATATTAGTGGCAGGGTAGGCAACCGGCACCAGCAATGGCCTACTTACACGGTTTTAGCCACTACCAATTGATTCTTTGCATATGCCCTGATTCTGGAGTGGTAGTAGCCTAACTGCAGTTGACGGGTATAATAATGTTGCTATAGAGGTTGTTGGTCAGGGTGTGAGTTAGTCGTTTGTGGTTGGCGGCTGGGTATAATAATTTTGCTATAAAAGTCGTTGGTCAGGGTGTGAGTTGGTGGTGGATGGTTGGCGGCTGGGTATAATAATGTTGCTATAAGGGTCGTTGGTCAGGGTGGGAGTTAGTGGTGGATGGTTGGTGGCTGCGTGGCTGCTCCAGCACCTCACGGGGTGGCCTTATGTATCCTATATACAGCAAATGCATTAGTTAGAGTTGAA
>NC_090747.1:6287485-6302485 GCF_036898095.1 Palaemon carinicauda | reverse complement strand
TTTATACCTCGTGTGTGTCATACATACCTTTCAACCAAATTACATAGGACTTCGTAACAAAACTACGTGAATTGAAAATTATTTTTTCCAAATAATGTAAATATACATATATGGAACTAAATGAAAATTCAACTAAATGAATGACAACAGTCATGTGTAGTTTACATACATTTAATCTTACATGAGTGGAACCCACTTTACGTGAATAAAATAATCTACTCTCGTATTGGACAATACTTGTATGAATACACACACACACATACACACACACACACACACACACATATATATATATATATATATATATATATATATATATATATATATATATATATATATATATATATGTATGTATGTATATATATGTATACATACATACAAATATATATATATATATATATATATATATATATATATATATATATATATATATACATACGTTTACATATACGTTTATATATATATATATATATATATATATATATATATTTATATATATGTATGTATGTATGTATGTATATAAATGTATACACACACACACACACACACACACACACACACATATATATATATATATATATATATATATATATATATATATATATATATATATATACGTTATATATATATATATATATATATATATATATATATATATATATATATATATATATATATATATGAATATAGCTTTATATACGTATATATATATATATATATATATATATATATATATATATATATATATATGAATATAAATATATATACGTTATATATATATATATATATATATATATATATATATATATATATATATATATATATATATTTTGATGGCTAGCTTTGACCACCAAAACAATGCGCTACACTTTTATCAAATTTTATTCACCATCTTACTATACTAAGTCCACAAAAGGTGGAATAGTATCTAAACATCAGTAGGAGTGAAAAAGTCAACTCAAGGGGAGAAAAAAAAATACCACAAAAAAAACTCCCCAATTTTAATACATATTATTCAGGCAGAACAAGCACCTGAACCACAATAATATAATAATAAATGATACACACTCACTCTTACACTCCCTGTAAAAGAAAATAATTACATGATTAAAGACAGGTTATCAACTCATACGTACTAAAAGGAGAGAGGGTCCAGAAAGGAGGAGGCCAGCAGAAAGTAAGAATATCCTAACAAATACAAACTAAATAACCCTAATAAATTCCTCAAACGCTTCTAGGGGTCTCCTCAAAGAGGACAATAAACTCCCTCGTTGGAGGCTTATTCCAGGTGGCAGGAAGCAAGGATCCAAGACAATGGTGTTGAAAGTCTTTTATAATGCTCCTATAATGAAAACAGCCCAGGATTATATGTCGTGGGCCCGGCACACAAATACAGGAATTCCAATTTTTACCTTGGGACAGAGAGGTCGGCTCGGCTTTTACTGAACCCAGGGCAGTACACAATATGTAGAATAATAATTCTTGCTTCAGAGTAGGGATATCCAATGATTATATGGCTTCAAATCGTGGATCTGCAATGTGTCGAAGAAAAGTATAATTCCAATAGCAATAGGCATGCCCTTCAAGGTTGGAGGCTCAGAAACACACTAAGGAACCCTCTTCCAACAAACCCCTTCAAACCTACGTTCACGCAGGAGCGCAGCCACGTAACCCACACCACTTGAAAAGATAAAACAGCCGTTAGTCCATAATAAACACTAACATAACCACCAGTGAAAAGACAAACTATTAAAGAAGGAATACAATACGTCTATACTTAACCTTATACATAAAAAAAAACTTAAATAATTTGGAAATATATAACAACTATGTTACATCTCCTCACCCAACAAAAAAAAAAACCCAAAATAATTTTTTTTTCTTATAATGTGATTTAAATTACAACATACAGGTTATCACATATTGAAAAAACTAACACTCAAAAATAATCATTAAACAAACTGTAAAAACATGACTTAAACAAAAGGAAACAGGGTGGCAAGTAGCAAGGATTGCAGCTCACAAGGATAGCAATATATAACAAATACTAACAACTTCATGAAATTAATACTATTCACAGGAGAACTTTCCAAAACCTGAAACTCTTAACATCACCATTTGATAAATAAATACCCAACCTAAGAGTTTCACATCACTCACACCATCACTAAACTTAGGAGCGAGACATAGCTCTAACAATCGTATTTCGTTTCTATAGTCCAAAGGCAACAACCTTTTCCACACCCAATGCACTGTTCAATTTCAGCGACACACTTTGCTCATTATCAATAAATGTTGAGCTAAAAAACCAGTAAAAAACCAGTGTCTATTTCAGTGTTATATCACACTTATCACCATAGTGTCCAATACATACACACCCACCGAACAACACAGAGAAGACCACCACAAGACTACCCTGCGCAAACAAACACAGAAAATCGATGAAGCGTAATCATTAGCCTGAAAATACAGAATAACCGGATTAGTACCTATCTCTTTCCTTAGTTTATTATAAACTGTATCGTCCCTGATACCTAAAAACCTTAGACCACCTAATTAATCAACCATTAGCCAGTACTAGTGATCACCCTCACCTTTTAACTTTAAATATCCCGTATACTACACCTCAAACATTATCGTCCTCTGTAAAGAAACCATGATTAATAACTCTTAAATATACATTTGTTTCTACTCACTACGTGCCAACTTCAACAGCACACACACCATGATAAGAACGATAGAGATACTACCTTTAATGATGGCATAGCCCTCTGTCAATTAACTACTATTGAACGCTGTGAGAGAGAAAATTGGCAACACTATTATCTTTTCCTGGGATGTTGGAAAATTGTAAATTCTACTCTTGCAGCATAAGACTCCACCTCATCAATCGTTGATTTTTAATCTTATATCTGCTGATGAAGATCAGGGGATTATGATCCATCAAGAACTTGATAGGTGTATCTGAGGAGGAGAGATAAACCTGAAAATGGTTAATAGCAAATATTAAAGCAAGAGTCTATTTCTCCACAGTGGAATACCTACGTTGGGCGAAGGACAACTTTTTTGAAAAGAATGCGACAGGATGAGAAACTCCCTGCTCATCATTCTACAACAACACCGCTCCTACATGAACGTCAATTGCATCCATAGCAAGAGAAAAAGGAAGGCCAAAATCACGAGCTCTCAAGACAGGGAAATTAATTAATACTCTTTTGAAATTATCAAAAGCCCTTTGTGTTTCATCCGTCCAGACAAAAGCTACCTTCTTTCTCAAGAGATTTGTCAATGGATCGTCTATATCCGAAAAATCCCTAACAAACCTTCGGTAGTACCCACTCAAACCAAGGAATCTTCTGACATCCCTCCTATTCTTAGGGACTACCATGTTTTCAATACTTTCGATACTGGCCTGCTTAGGAGCAACTTTTCCATTACCAACCTAATGACCCAAATATTCCACCTTCGGCTTTGCGAATTTACTTTTCTTTAAATTTATTACCAAACTTGCCTTTCTCAACACCTCAAATAGGGCCCTAATACGTTTTAAATGGGTTGCCCAATCATCACTATTAATAAAAATATCATCAATATACACAACACATCCTTCTAAACCATAGACTAAGGTATTCATTAACCTCTGAAAGGTGGCAGTTTCTCTGGTGTTACAAGAGCAGGCAGGGCCCTTGCCCGCTTTGAAAGAAGAACTTGCCCATAACCTTTCAACAAATCGAATTTACTAATGTATTAGGCCATACCCATTCGATCAATACAATCCTCAATGCGAGGTAATGGATTCCAATCAGATTTAGATAACTCATTCAACTTACGGTAATCAAAACATAACCTGAAATCACCGTCAGATTTCTTTACCAATACAACCGGTGATGACCACAGACTTTGACTAGGATCAATTAGGTCATGTTATAACATATAATCCACATCCTTCACTACAACCTCATTTTGAGAGGGATTCAACATGTAAGGAGATCGCTTCACAGGAGTGGCGCTACCTACATCTACATCATGTTCAAGGACCGAAGTCCTACCCGGTACATCCGAAAATAATTTCTTATAATTAGATACTAATTTTTTTAAAGACCTTTGTTCTTTCTTACCTAAATGTGGAATTGCTCCCGAAAAATTTTCCAACGACTTTCGATTATCTGACCGCCGTTCACATCCATTAAAACAATTATCATCAATAACTCCTCTGAAAAAGAAAAATGGTTATTGTGCTTGGAATCAACCGTATTCCCTATGGTTGCCACGGGAATGATTTTCTCCCGTTCCATATAAACCTTCAGCATATTTGCATGACACAGTTGAGAAGGTTTCCTTCTTTCGGGTGTCTCCACTCAATAGTTAACTTCACTTACTTTTTTACTTTTTTCAGAATTTTCCAAGGACCTGAAAAAGAAGCTTTCAATGGATTCCCTGGGAAGAGTAACAAGACCAATACTTTATCGCCTACCGCAAAGTCGCTTGCCTTGGACCTTCTATCAAAAAAGTACTTCATTCTCTTTTGGCTACATAATAACTTTTCACCTGCAAATTTCCAAGCCTTGGTTAATTTATCGCCTAGATTAGACACATAATCCAATAAATTATCCTCAGGGACGTCTCCTTCCCAAGACTCACAAACCACATCGAGAGGCCATCGAACACAATGACCAAACACAAGGTTGGACGGCGAAAAGCCCAAAGACTGACTTGGGACAGAACGAAAAGCGAATAACAAATAAGGCAATTCCTTATCCTATTAAGAACCATGGCTCAAACAATAGTTCTTTATCATAGACTTGACGTTTTGAGAAAATCTCTCCAAAATTCCCTGACTCTTGGGGTGATATGGAGAAGAGGTCACATGTTTTATATTCAACTCTGCCATTTTATCTTTGAAATGCCTACTGACGAAATTAGATCCACAATCTGATTGAATTACTTTAGGCCTCCCAAACCTGGTAAAAAAGACAATTAGTACGTCAACAATTTTAATGCTTTTTATGGTACGTAGTGGTATTGTCTCGGGATATCGAGACATCCTATCCATTATTGTCAAAACATACTCAATACCACTCCCCGTCCTCGGTACTGATCCAACCACATCAATAATTATTTCCTTAAAAGGTTCGGAAACTACGGGAATAGGACTTAGAGGCGATTTTGGAATCCGCTGATTGGTTTTACCGACCCTCTGACAGACATCATATCAATTGACAAATTTCTTTACATCTGCCTTCAACTTCGGCCAATAATAATTTCCTAATAATTTGCAGGATGTTTTATGAATTCCAAAATGGCCGGCCAAACAACTTTCGTGCGCCAATGTCATTAACTCCTTCCTGTAACCAAAGGGAACTATTATATGTTCCACAATTTCATGATCAACATTATCCACCTCCATAGGCCTACTCAATCTATATAAAATATTATTAATTATCGTAAATTTTGGACCAATCATATCAGACACCTCCCCTTACTCGATTGGGAGTTCCCAAAACTCCTTTTTTCCGGGCCTTGATAAGCTCTTCAGTAGTCTAATTTAACTTGTCCGTTAACATTCCAAAATCTACAGCTAGGCTATCCCTACGATCTAAACTACTTAAATCTACATCAATTGTTGACTCTGCAACGTCAACAATTCTAGCACTAGAACGAGTAACTGCTGCTACTTCTCTATCAGGGTTTATCGATATGGGACAAGTATTATTCTTCATAGCCACATCATTCCCTATCACCACCGAAGGACAAATATCTATCAAAACAACAAGGTAGTTATTGGTCAGCGGACCCTGTTGGGATATTTTCTCCCTCTCTCTTTTCCATACCCATCAATGGCCTACTATTAGCATCTTGCGCTCTTTTAAACGCATAACACATGATCTTTACGTGTCCCTTGTTATTGCAAAAGAAGCATGTTAATGTTTTCACTTTCTCTGGATTGTATATATTTGGCCTATTACCTCTGTTAGGAGAAAAATTATTATTAACAATACCCTGATTATTACTTCTATAATTAGTTCTATTAAACACCTTAGCATTATTATTCGGGTTAGCATTATTATTTCTACCTATCTTAGCCCAACTAAACTTCACATTTGTCGTTACTCCCTCTACCTCACTCTTATGAGACAAGTAACATTCGTCACTAATGATGGCTACCTCCTGAACGGTCTCGAGTTTTAACTCTTCGAGTTGGACCTTCAGCTTATCAAGGACACACCTCTTAAACTCCTCCACCAACATTAATTCCTTCAATTTCTCAAAATCTACCACCTCCTTGGACTTGAACCAATCACTATCATATTGTTCCTTCTCCCTGGCAAATTCTACAAATGTTTGTTCCCTACATTTTTCTAAATTCTGGAAGCGTTGCCTATAGGCTTCAGGGACTAACTCCTAGGCCTTCAAGACGATAGCCTTCACACTCTCATAATCTGCTGATAGACAATCCTCCGGCGTTACATATACCTTCTGAGCTCTTCCAACCAATTTAATTTGTATAAGAGTGGTCCAATACTCTTGGGGCCACTCCAACCTTACACCAATCCTCTCAAATGATACAAAAAATTCTGCTACATTATTCTCCTCAAATTTAGGCATAAATTTGAGAGCCTGCGCTAAATTAATAGCAGCCGTTACTGACCTATTTGGGGAATGGGCGGGGGAAAAAGAATCTGGGGTTTTCATGACAATCTTATGCTGCCTCTCCTTTTTTTCTTTCCCCTGCATTAAACTTTTCCATTTCAAATTCCATTTGTCTCATGGCAATTTGCCTATCCAAAATTTCTACGGACACTACTCCTTTATCAGGCTTCACCTCTTGTTCCCCACCTGTCTTTACAGTCTTAACATAATCATAAATTTGCAATAGCAATACACCCTTTCTTATGTACACTTCATATTCCAATTCAAAATGTTGTGCTACAATTTCCAAGCTTTCCCTATTTAACTCTGCTAACCTCTCTTGCCACCCCTCACCTCTAAGGAATTAACAACCATGATGACCACTCATTCACATAAAATAATAAATTTACATAAAACAATACCAAGGAGGTGAAAATATACTGCCTGAAAAATTACCCCATTTGTGATGGCTGGCTTTGACCACCAGACAATACACTACACTTTTATTAAATTGTATTCACCATCATACTATACTAAGTCCACAAAAGGTGGAATAGTATCCAAAAATCAATACCAGTGAAAAGTTAACTCAAGGTGACAAAGAAAATACCACAAAAAATCTCCTTAATTTTAATACAAAATATTTAGGCAGAAATAACACCTGAACCACATTAATGCAATAATAAATGATACACACTCACTCTTACACTCCCTGTAAAAGAAAACAATTACATGATTAAAGACAGGTCATCAACTCATACGTACTAAAAGGAGAGAGGGTCGAGAAAGGAGTAGGTCAGCGATAAGTAAGAATATCCTAACAAGTACAAACTAAATACATACATACATACATATACCAAAGGCACTTCCCCCAATTGGGGGGGGGGTAGCCGACATCAACAAGAAACAAAACAAAAAAGGGGACCTCTACTCTCTAGGTTCCTCCAGCCTAACCAGGGACTCAGCCGAGTTCAGCTGGTACTGCTAGGGTGCCACAGCCCAACCTCCCACATTTCCACCACAGATGAAGCTTCATACTGCTGAGTCCCCTACTGCTGCTACCTCCGCGGTCATCTAAGGCACCGGAGGAAGCAGCAGGGCCTACCGGAACTGCGTCACAATCGCTCGCCATTCATTCCTATTTCTAGCACGCTCTATTTCTAGCACATCTATCCTCCTATCACCCAGAGCTTCCTTCACACCATCCATCCACCCAAACCTTGGCCTTCCTCTTATACTTCTCCCATCAACTCTTGCATTCATCACCTTCTTTAGCAGACAGCCATTTTCCATTCTCTCAACATGGCCAAACCACCTCAACACATTCATATCCACTCTAGCCGCTAACTCATTTCTTACAACCGTTCTCACCCTCACCACTTCGTTCCTAACCCTATCTACTCGAGATACACCAGCCATACTCCTCAGACACTTCATCTCAAACACATTCAATTTCTGTCTCTCCAACACTTTCATTCCCCACAACTCCGATTCATACATCACAGTTGGTACAATCACTTTCTCATATAGAACTCTCTTTACGTTCATGCCCAACCCTCTATTTTTTACTACTTCCTTAACTGCCCCCAACACTTTGCAACCTTCATTCACTCTCTGACGTACATCTGCTTCCACTCCACCATTTGCTGCAACAACAGACCCCAAGTACTTAAACTGATCCACCTCCTCAAGTAACTCTCCATTCAACATGACATTCAACCTTGCACCACCTTCCCTTCTCATACATCTCATAACCTTACTCTTACCCACATTAACTCTCAACTTCCTTCTCTCACACACCCTTCCAAATTCTGTCACTAGTCGGTCAAGCTTCTCTTCTGTGTCTGCTACCAGTACAGTATCATCTGCAAACAACAACTGATTTACCTCCCATTCATGATCATTCTCGCCTACCAGTTTTAATCCTCGTCCAAGCACTCGAGCATTCACCTCTCTCACCACTCCATCAACATACAAGTTAAACAACCACGGCGACATCACACATCCCTGTCTCAGCCCCACTCTCACCGGAAACCAATCGCTCACTTCATTTCCTATTCTAACACATGCTTTACTACCTTTGTAGAAACTTTTCACTGCTTGCAACAACCTTCCACTAACTCCATATAACCTCATCACATTCCACATTGCTTCCCTATCAACTCTATCATATGCTTTCTCCAGATCCATAAACGCAACATACACCTCCTTACCTTTTGCTAAATATTTCTCGCATATCTGCCTGACTGTAAAAATCTGATTCATACAACCCCTACCTCTTCTAAAACCACCCTGTACTTCCAAGATTTCATTCTCTGTTTTATCCTTAATCCTATTATTCAGTACTCTACCATACTCTTTTCCAACTACACTCAACAAACTAATACCTCTTGAATTACAACACTCATGCACATCTCCCTTACCCTTATATAGTGGTACAATACATGCACAGACCCAATCTACTGGTACCATTGACAACACAAAACACACATTAAACAATCTCACCAACCATTCAAGTACAGTCACACCCCCTTCCTTCAACATCTCAGCTTTCACACCATCCATACCAGATGCTTTTCCTACTCTCGTTTCATCTAGTGCTCTCCTCACTTCCTCTCTTGTAATCTCTCTCTCTCATTCTCATCTCCCATCACTGGCACCTCAACACCTGGAACAACAATTATATCTGCCTCCCTATCATCCTCAACATTCAGCAAACTTTCAAAATATTCCGCCCACCTTTTCCTTGCCTCCTCTCCTTTTAACAACCTTCCATTTCCATCTTTCACTGTCTATTCAATTCTTGCGCCGGCCTTCCTTACTCTCTTCACTTCTTTCCAAAACTTCTTCTTATTCTCTTCATATGACTGACCCAGTCCCTGACCCACCTTAGGTCAGCTAAATAACCCTAATAAATTCCTCAAACGCTTCTAGGGGTCTCCTCAAAGAGGACAATAAACTCCCAAGCTGGAAACTTATTCCTGGTGGCAGGAGGCAAGAATCCAAGAAAATGGTGTTGGAAGTCTTTTATAATGCTCCCATAATGAAATCAGCCCAGGATTACAGGTTGTGGGCCCGGTAAATAAATACAGGAATCATAACTTTTACTGTGGGACAGAGAGGTCAGCTTGGCTTTTACTGAACCCAGGGCAGTACACAATATGTAGAATAATAATTCTTGCTTCAGAGTAAGGATATCCAATGATTATATGGCTTCAAAGCGTGGATCTGCAATATATATATATATATATATATATATATATATATATATATATATATATATATATATATATATATATATATATATATATTTATATATATATATATATATATATATATATTTATATATATATATATATATATATATATATATATATATATATATATATATATATATATATATATATATATATATAGATATATATATATATATATATATATATATATATATATATATATATATATATATATATATATATATATAGATATATATATATATATATATATATATATATATATATATATATATATATATATATATATATATATATATATATATATATATATATATACTAGTCAGGGAGAATTTTATTTGCAAATTAATATGAAAAAGATGCATTTATTAACATCATCTTTCGTCCATTACAAATCAAGGAATCAATCTTTCTTACCCTTTCTGTCAATATCAGGTTCAAATATCCTTCAATATTTAACTCGAGGGAAATCACAGAGAATGAAAGGGCATTAGGGAAATGTTTTTACGTTTTCATTTGGAATAATAATGAGCTTATGAATCTTTCGTCTCTATATTTCGCATTTTCTTAATTGTTAGATATCATATGATATCAATAAACGTCATAAGACTGATTTTCTTTCTTGCATCAATATTGTACAGCTGTTACATATCAATAGAAGTCATATGATTGACTTATTGGAAATAGATGTTATGGCTATAAGAGTGGTATTGCCTGATCTTTAGATATATATATATATATATATATATATATATATATATATATATATATATATATATATATATATATATATATATATATATATATATATATTTATATATGCATGTATATATATATATATATATATATATATATATATATATATATATATATATATATATATAGAGAGAGAGAGAGAGAGAGAGAGAGAGAGAGAGAGAGAGAGAGAGAGAGAGATCAGGTCATATTGCCTGAATGACTCACAGTCTTATCGACAGTTAATGAGTTCATAAACATTGATCGTAAATTTTGTTGGATTATAAAGATTTTACCCCATTAAAAAACTGTAAATTATGCATTGGTGACCTGATATTCTAGATTGTCTAAGAGGAATGGTTTAACCAATAAATAAAAATAAAGAATAGAAAATTTCTGTGTTAATATACATTTCACAAGCAATCTATGACTATATTGTTCCACTGATTTGGCATAAGGTTTCTGTAGTAACATATTGTCACCCAATTTCGTGGTATGCACAATAAGTAATAGGAAGCAGGAAAAATAGACTTTTACATAGCGATGCAGATTTATTCTCTAAGTTAATTGACAAAATTGAGCATAAATCTATTTTAAAATGAATGAATGTCTTCAATGACACAATTTGGTGATCCAGTACTATCTCCTCTACTTTCAAACTACTTAAATAAGTTCATTTCTCTCAACTTGTAGATAACAACGGAATAACTTTTTATCTTATCAGGACACACTTGGAGAGAAAGGACACAAGGAAGAACGGATAAGGTAATTGCTACAAAGAACTAAGAAAAGATATAGGTTGGGCGTGTTGTCCAGTGCCGACACCAGCCATGTCTGAAAGAGGTCTACCATAGTTTTGTGCATACTAACTTCTGCCCACTTATAACTAGCTGTACCAGCTGTTCTTACTGGCGCACTCATTATTGGGGGTGACTAGGGCCTGCCTGGCCTCCAGGTAGAAGTGACGGGCGATGCAACTGCATCATGCTGTTTCTCGCCTCTGTCCATCACCTCTCCCTGGGTGCTACCTGTTGACATACAAAACGAACCCAGAATACTCTGTGCAGTATATGCAGATCGATGACACCAGTTACCTACAAATTTTGATCCCCGTTAAAGTACTATTTAGAAATAACTAAACTCCCTGATAATTGTGTGACAATATGGTATCTGATGCATTAAAGATACTGCAAAATGTTTTTGTCGAGACTAAACTGACAGAAGAGTCAATTACATTAGCAGTTATTAATATCATTATTGTCATTTCAAGCTAATCTACAACCCATGCTGGAAAAGCTGGATTGTATAAGCCCAAGGGATCCAACACGAAAAAATAGCCTAGTGAGGAAAGAAAACAATAAAATAATTAAATCTCAATGATAATAAAATATTTTAAGAACATTAACAGCATTCAATTAGACATTTCATATATGAACTAAGACATTAAAAAAGAGGAAGACAAATAAGATATAATAGTGTGCCAAAATGTAGCCTCTGGTAAGGGAATTCTACCCAAGACAACTGAAGACCATGTTACATGATTTTCGAGTGTCTTTCTCCTAGAAGAGGTATTTACTATAGCTAAAGATATCTTCTACCCCTAACAAGAAGAAAATAGTGATTGAATAGTTACATTGCAGTAGTTAACCTGTTGAACAAAGAAAAACTGTTTGGAAATCTTAATGTTAGTCAGGAGAATATATAGACAGGTCGGAGCCAGGCAAAAATTGCCCTTTTTTGTGGTCAAGGTTTTCTAAACTGATTCTGGTACTTTGAACCACGCTGATTCAAATAAGTTTTTGGGCCATCTGAAATTTTGCCCGAAATCCAAGATGGCGGCCAAAATCCAAAATGGCCGCCAAAAATCACAAAATATTTTTTCACGGGGTTGGGTTTAGCTATCAAGATGCTTTTTTCTCCCAGAATAGCTATTTTTAGGCAGAGGAATATGACCCTCTAGTATAAATTCCGAAAAAATTGATTTATCCTGGCGAAATCAAAGATGGCTGCCGGAGTCGGCCCACCAACTTACGGATTGCTATAACTCCAGTTCTAGATGGGCTATGACAATAATATTGGTCTCTATCCCTAGGTTTTCAGGGGCAAGGAATTCAAATCTGTCATCACTTTGAACCATAGGCTACTCTGTCACGGGGAAAACTCACTATAGCTGCATAGGCCGATAAGCATTATCGGTTATTTCCTTATCACTGTGATTTTGTGAAAATCTTTACACTGTGCACTACCTAATTTCAATCATTTAAGGTTTATTGTCATGTTAAAGGGTCTGAATGTCCATAATAATGTCTCATAAACACTAATATATGACAAAAGCAATAACTTCACACTCTCATGAATTTTCTCTTCATGAAAGTTTGAAGAAATTGCATACCATCTGTATCATTCTTGTGCAACTAACCAGAAGTTTATTTCAGATTCATTGAAACCGTGGAAAGGATAACAAAATGGCAGCCACTCCATTTCTAAGCAAAAGGCCAAGTAGAGGACTTTGTAGTCTCTGCAACAAACTGGTCAATGATAATGAAGACATGGCCAAGATTGGACTAGCTGCACTTGAGTCACTGAAAGGATTAGCAGAGAGGTGGGCTTGTATTGACAGCAGGTTAGCTTTGTCCTCACAGTTCCCATATTCAGAATTTAGATTAGCGACACTTAGGCTAGATTTAGAAAAACATGAGTTCATAATTCATGACAGTTGTCTTATCAACTTTTGAAATAGATTGGGCCGTCTAGAAAGTCATTCACGCCAACTTCAGCAATCAGGGTCTGCAGAAAAATCAGGTTCAGAATCATCCACTAGCCAACCTGCGCCTCAGCCATACAGAGTTCGGCGGGGATCACTGCAAAAGAAGGTCTGCTTTGTTTGCAATGAAGCATCGGTTGCTGATGAGAATGCTTTTAATGAAGGTGGACTTGGAAGGTGTTGTGAAGATAACGCTTTCACCAATCTCCAGCAGGCAATGGAGAAAATACGGTGAAAAATTGTTGAAGTTCTGCTTACCACCAAGTTCTTCAAAGCCACTGGAGGTTGGAATTATCTTTGATTCGTATGGTACAGCTACTACCAAAGAACTGACTCAAATTCGTCGAGCTGGTGGTACACCAGGCCGCAGGGTACATATCACAAATGCCGACCAGAGCATGCCAACAGGCAAGGATTGGAATTCATTCCTGACTAATGGTGAGAACAAAAGTGAGCTAATCAAGTTCTTGGCCAGTTACTGCAAGTCATCAAAGCTGGAGATACCATTGGTCGTTACCCACGAATCAGAAACCTTTAGGATCACTGCATCTGGTACAGAAATTCTACCAAACTGTAACCACCATGAAGCAGATACCAGGATTGTCTACCATGCCTCCATCACCAAAGATCCTGTCGTTATCTGAGCCACAGACACAGATATCTTGGTTCTGCTTTGTTATGCATATTCAGTCTGCAAACCTGAAGACAACTGGATGATGAAGGTAGATGACAGGTATGTCAGTGTCAGGAAAGTTGTTGAACACTTCGGAGATGATGTCTGCAAGGTCCTACCCGCGTTGCACAGTATAACTGGTTGCGACACAACGTCCTTCCCGTACGGGGTAGGAAAGATAAAAACCACTCAAGAAGATGCGTTAAAAGGGAAAGCTACATCTCTTAGCAGAATTAGGAACATCCGTCCATTCCGTTCAAAAGATGGAAGGTCCCAGATCATTCATGCAGACCTGTATGTATTCAGGAACCGACAAGGAGTCGTTTATTGAAACAAGAATCAGAATGTTCAACAAGAAGCTGGTGAAATCAAGTGTGGGAATCTAACCTGATGGAAGCAGTGCAGATGAACACATTAAAAGGAGTGACATACAGGCATTGATATGGTACCAATGTCTTCAACCAAATATTGATTTTCCCTCCATCGCTGACAGAGGGTGGCAGCGTACAAGCGAGGGAATTCGTCCAGTATGGTATCTTTGTTCAAGACTGCAACCAAGTCTGACCAAGGAAAGGTCTAATCAAGACCCAAACAGAGGTATGTAGCCCTTAAAATGATCCTCATTCTTATGCATCTAATAGCAATATTTGGTAACTACTTGATGTTCCTACCAATCGTTTAATGACAGCTCATGGATTTGAGTTCCCAATAGTTAAAATAGTTCTCATCAGTCAAAGCACACATGTAACTACTGTAATTCATAGTGTCCATGTCTTTTAATTAAGGTACAGAAGCCATTGATATGTATGATGCAGATTCGGAGATGGTCGATAAAGATGGTCGTGCTCGGTCAAGGCAGAAGAGAACAAGAGATCCAGTTGCTTGAATTTCTAATAGGAAGCGACAGAGGCAAGGTACACCATTTTCTATAATATGCTGGCAAA
>NC_090747.1:6272485-6277485 GCF_036898095.1 Palaemon carinicauda | reverse complement strand
CCTACGCTAGGCCATGTAGCCTAGTCGTTTGGTCCTAGTACTTCATGCATGATTATGGTTTTTCTGAGTGTAATTAAAATTTTATTGAAGCTTTAGGCTATATTTTATACATTTTAGACTGTGTGGAATATTTCCAAGATAGTATACGAGTGAGTTTCGGTGAATTAGGTAATCGATTCTCTTGGTGCCTAGGCTAGTTGCTTATGGAGCCTTAGTATACTTTATCATACTCCCCGGTTGCTTTCTTTTCTTCGGAGAAGGTATGCAATCCCTTTCCCTCTGTTTAAGCCTTGGGCTTATCCCTAAGTGGTTTTTTTCGAATTTATTTTCGATAAAACTATACTAGGATGTTACTGTACCTTCCTGTTCCTGTAGTTATGGTTCAAGAGGGACAGAACAACAGAGTTTTTAGTCTGAGTCTGTGTTGTCTGGCTTGGGGCTGAGTCCCCCTCGCTGACCTAACACATTCAAAGGGAGCTTAGCTCCCTTAGGTCACTACCGAAGGTTTCTGTGGATATGATTCCTTCTTTTGTGATCTACCAGACTAGTCCTTGTTGCTGTTCTCGGGGGAGGATAAGTTCTTCCCTTGGGAGTAGCAACGCCTTCCTTGCTTTGGTGCTCTGGAAGCTGGCAAGTATTGCTGGCCTTTCCCCTTAGATCTCCCTTAGGCTAAGATAAGTTTCTTGGCTGCGGGTTATCTGTCACTAAAGCAAGGTTGGCAGGACCCTCTTGTCCCTTCCCCCTCTTTCTTCGTAATGGCCGAGCCATTACTGTACTGTACGTCGTTCTACATCTGGACCTAGTATAGGTTAGGATGTGGAATTGACTCAGCCCCTTGCCGGCCGGCAGAGCTGCTGGCCGGCAAGGGTCTTATGTTTTCGAGTGCTGCCCGGATCTCTCTTGGTCCCTCATCCATGCCTGCCGGCAGAGCCGTACGGCATTGGTCAAGGAAGCCTGAATTAGTTTCTCCCCTTCCTTATATGCACTCTTTCGGTTGCCGGGCTTGGAGGTTGTGTACACTCTTATCCCGGCATCCATTCTATTTTTCTTTTTCTTCTAGTGCTGTACTTGTCCCGGCTGCCGGCCTATGAGGCCGGCAGCCGGGCAGGTGTAGTCCTCTGGTTCTTTTGCTGCCAGCTGGCATCGATCTTGTACCTTTGCCGGCCGGCTTATGTCAGCCCTTGTCTGCCGGTCACCAAGAGTGTGGCCGGCAGCTGGGTACTACCTTGTGTAGTTGCTGGCCGGCAGCCATTGCCGGCCAACACTGGCTGTTACCGGCCGGCAGTTGCTGCCGACTGGCACAGGCATTTGAACCAGAGTGCTGCCGCCTTATAGCTGTTAAGTAGTATACTTTAAAGCTAGTTGTGGTGCGTGCCGGCCGGCAAAGGCAGGCCGGCACACTACCCCCTATACTGTACTAGTATTCTTCAGTATAACATATACAGTAAGAAGAAAACTATGGTAAGGGTTTTGGTACAGCACTGTGTCTTCTAACACTATTGTTTTTTCTTGCACATCCCTTTGCTGTTGCCCTACAGATAGGAAGCTGAGTTCTTCCCTGTCTATTATCCAGGATTTTAAAATCATTGCTTAGGTGTGAGCTCCACCTGTTTCCTCTGGAAACCTTGCATTGGTTACTCTAGAAGAGATAAACCATTTTGATTTTATTATCTGGAAGGCTGCAACAATGGGTTGTGAGGGAAACACAAGTGTGTGTCTTTCCTTTCTGAATTGTTATGCTATACTATGCATATCCAGTGATACATAGTTCACTTGATACTCATGGAAATTTCTTCTCTTTACAGAAGGACACTCCGAAGTGGGGAAGTGCTTTCTGCAATGTCAGCAGCAAGAACCTCTGCGGACATGAGTTTTGTAGGAGACACGTAGCATACGCTGTCTCCAAGGATGATCTCCGGTATTGGGACCCTCAGGTATGTACTGTGTGCACTAACCTGATTACTGAGACATTTAAATAGCTAGGAAGAAGCTTCGTTCCTGAGTAAGGGGCTTCCAAAAGAACACTTCTGGCCCTTATCTTCCAAGTGAGAAGATGAGGGCGTATCCTTTCCCTAAGGCATCAGCTGATGCAGTGATTCCCCAGCCTCAAGAGGAGATCCCCTAAGTTCAGATCCAGGTGGATGCTGAAGTCGCGGTCGCGATGCAAGACATCCAGCTAGATGACAGGATGTCTGATGTGGACGAGTGTCAGGAGGAAGACCTCCTGGCAGAAGCCCAGGATGAAGTTCAAGCCCCTCTATATCGGCCGGTCTCCCAGTAGAGCTGGGACAGGCCCTCTCTTCTATTGTTGGAATGATCCAACAAATGCAGAAGGAGAATCAGGAGAAGGCGGCTGCAATGGAACTGCGAATGCAGTGCCTTGCAGAATCATATGGGCGCCAGAAAAAGCTCAATGTGAAAGACCTTCCCTTGTGCTCAGATGCTAACCCATGGAGGTATGCTGAGCACATGCCGATGACGACTGGAAAGATCGTCATCTCGGATAAGCTGGGCTCAGTTCCCCTGGAGGGTGGAATTCTGGCCCAGCAAGGCATCATATCCGGACTGTTATGTCCGGCTGAGGAAGGAACCAGCTTCAAAGGAGGAGACAGAGCCGAAGGAGGTCATAGTGATGGACCATGCTAAGGCTCAAGCTCTACTTTCATCCTCGATGAAAGAGAGGGGCTTCTCTAACTCAAAGGTAGCCGCATTGAATAGGAAGCTCCCTTCCTTTGTGTCCTCGCCTACTAGAGCCTTCCACTTTTTACAGAAAGGGTTTCTGGCTGTACTAAAAGCAATCAAGGCCAGCAAGTCTTGCCCCTCCCTAGAGGAGTGTAAACCCTTGTTGCTGGCCCTGCCTATGGACCACAAAGACTGGAAGGACGTCCATCTTACGTTCTCAGTGGGAAAGTTGGAGGCTGATATTGACGGACGTCAGTTCGGCAAGGACCTCCCTAAGCTGTGTGACTTTCTTTTGCGAAGTGAGTTCGATACAAAAGAAAGACTGTCTGCCTCAATGTCTCTTCAGACTACTCTCGAGACGATGGCAAGTGACCCCAAGGTCCATGAAATGTTCATGGTAGTGGCCAAGCCTCATCTGGCCACAGTGACGAAGGACCTTTATGGCTTCGTCAAGGCAAGGAGAGCTTGTAGGGAGTTCGTGTTTACCTCGGCTACGGTGAGGCACGAGCCAAAGAAACTAATCTCCTCCAACATTTGGGGAAAAGACCTTTTCCCTACCGACTTGGTCAAAGAAGTTGTTGATAAGGCCACCTTGGAGAATAGAAACCTTCTCCAGAAGTGGGGCCTGGCTATCAAAAGAAAGTCTTCCCCGGATGAGGGTCCTCAACCAAAGAGGAAGACTATGAGGACTAGGCTACCGTCTCGGCCAGCCAAGCCTCTTAGACAGCAACAGCAACTGCAATTGCCATTGCCCCCAGTGCCCCAGATCGTGGCACAAACCCCGACCACCTTTCAGTTGGTACCCCAGGTCGTGTTGACACAGTCCACGGCATTCACCCCAGCGTTCGAAGGGCAGTCTACTTCCTTTCGAGCAAAGCCTAGAGGAGCAGCCAGAGGCTCGTCTAGACGCCCCTCAAGGGGAAGGGGATTCAGGGGTGGTCGTGGTCAGGAAGGCAAGACCTCAGGACGGCAGTCCAAGTGAGGTGATACCGGTAGGAGGGAGACTTCTGAAATTTCGGGATCGGTGGACCTTCGATCCCTGGGCCCACAGCCTACTCAAGAATGGACTGGGCGGGAGCTGGTACAGCACTCCACCCCCGTGCCTTCGGTTTTTCCAACACTCCACCCCCGTTATGGAGGAGTACGTTCAAGAACTGTTGGAGAAAAAAGGTGATCCGAAGGGTGAAGCCCATCAATTTCTAAGGGAGGCTGTTTTGTGTTCCCAAGAAAGACTCGGAAAAGCTCAGAGTCATTCTGGACTTGTCGCCACTCAACAAGTTCATAGTGAATTGCAAATTCAAAATGCTAACACTGCAACACATAAGGACCTTACTGCCCAAGAGGGCATATTCCGTCTCTATAGACTTGTTAGACGCCTATTGGCACATTCCAATTAGCCATCGACTCTCCCCCTACCTAGGTTCAGGCTACAACGAAGACTATACGCCTTCGGAGCCATGCCATTCGGGCTAAACATAGCCCCAAGGATTTTTACGAAGATTGCGAGCGTAGCTCTCAAACAATTACGCCTAAAGGGAATTCAGGTAGTAGCCTACATGGACGACTGGTTGGTGTGGGCAGCATCCGAGACAGAATGCTTGCAAGCTTCCAGTCAAGTGATCCAGTTCCTAGAGTACATAGGCTTCAAGATCAACAGAAAAAGTCTCGACTTTCTCCATCTCAAAAGTTCCAGTGGCTGGGAATCCACTGGGACCTTTTGTCACACCGTTTCTCCACCCCGGCGAAGAAAAGGAAGGAGATAGCGGGTTCTGTCAAGAGATTTCAAGATTCTGAAAGGATATCAAGACACGAGCAGAAGAGAGTACTGCGCTCTCTCCAGTTTGCTTCGGTGACAGACCCAGTGCTAAGAGCACAGCTAAAGGATGCAATCGGAGTTTGGAGAAGTTATGCATCAAACGCGTGAAGAGATCTTAGAAGACCAGCCGCTTCGGCTAAGTACTCTTCTCAGGCCTTGGTCCCAAGCCAGACATCTAAAGAAGTCGGTTCTTCTTCAGCCACCTCCCCCGTCGGTGACGATTCACTCAGACGCCTCGAAGGAGGGATGGGGAGGTCACTCTCATCGGAAAAAAGTCCAGGGGACTTGGTCCAGGCTATTCAAGACCTTTCACATAAAACTTTTTAGAAGCTAGGGCAGTGCTCCTTACCTTAAAGAAAGTCTCCCCGCGTCACTCGATCCACATAAGGTGGTGATAGACAGCGAGGTAGTTGTGAGATACATGAATCGACAAGGATCGAGGTCACCACCTCTCAACCAGGTGATGTTGGCCGTCTTCCGATTGGCGGAAAAGAAGAAGTGG
>NC_090747.1:6242485-6267485 GCF_036898095.1 Palaemon carinicauda | reverse complement strand
CTCCAATTCTATGGAAGCAGACCTACCTAACTAAACCCAAAAAAACTTACAGATACGCCCACAGACATACACCTAAACCTACGATACACCGGGATTATAGTCCAAAAAGTCATATATATTACTATGCAATCAAAAGTCTTAGTGTAATGGGACAAATCAGTAACCTCCTAAACTTTATCTACAAAGCTATTATTTAAACAGAACTACATCCTAACAATTTTTTTCCATACAACCTCAATGGAGAAATGAGCAAGGCAGCGTATGAGAAGGATCAGGCAAGCACACTAAATTCTAGAAAAGGTATCAGGAATTTTGTTGTCAGTCATGTTTTATAACTTAATTTAATTCCCGCAGAAAAAGGATCAAGCACAAAATCTTCTGGTTTGCTCCCTTCATCCGCTCGATGAAAACCAGAGGATTGTGGTCTGTCCATATCTAAACAGGGAAAGAAAAATTTGTCACGTACGGTTTGAAATAGTTAAGAGCACGGACCAAAGAAAGAGCTCCCTTTTCTATGGTGGAGCAACGTTTTTCCCCCGCCAGAAGCTTTTTACTATAGTAAGACACAGGATGAACACCATCTTCCTTTCTCTGAAAAAGGACACCTTCAATGCCAACGTCAAAGGCATCTACTGGTATAATAAAAGGCTTAGAAAAATCTGGGAAGTCAAAATGGGGTTAGTAAATAATACTGATTTAAGTTTATGAAAAGATTCTTCACATTGATCTGACTACAAGAACTTTTTTCCTTTTTCTATTAAACTAGTAAGAGGCTGAGCAAGATCAGAGTAATTAGGTACAAGTCTGCATTAATACCCCGCCATGCCCAGCACTCTTCTTACCTCTCCAAAATTACCAGACCTTTTAAAATTTATAATTGCCTCGATGTTAGCTTTGTTTCGGAACCACCTGACCTAAACCAACCTCATGACCCAAATAATAAACCTTGGCCTGACCTAATTTGCACATAGCCAAATTAACAACTAACCCTGCCGACCTAAGGGCTTCAAAAACCTTACATAACCTTAACATGTGGGAATCTCAATCATTACTATATACTACCAAGTCATCAATAACTTACCGTTTGCTTATTTTACTAATACAATAGGAGAACTCCAGGGACTTATAGATGGTTGAATAAGGTTACGTTTCAACATATACTCAATCCCCTTACTAACCAAGTCCCCTTTTACTGGATTCAGCCGGTAAGGACTCTACATCACAGGGGAAGCATCACCTACATCAACGGCATGACTTAAAATATTTGTCCTATCTGGAGCATCCTGGAAAAGATCTGAAAAGGAATAAATTAAATAAATCACATCATCCTATCTGTTAACATTCAAATGATCTTAACTACTTTTCAACATTTCCAAATTTTGCATATTTTCACTCAATGAATCCGAAGGAAAATGACATCCTAATTCGTCAGAGTCCTCGGGAGGCACATCTAATACCACAGACACAAGCTCGGACACTATCGCTAATGGATCACCTTGCTTACCAATGTAAGGTTTCAGACGATTAACATGAAATACTCTACATTTATGGCTTGAACCGGGACCCTCAATTTCATAGTTAACCTATGACAGTTTCCTCAAAACCTTCCAAGAGCCTTATATCTTGATTCGAGAAAACTATCCGGGTCTATATTCAGCACAAAAACCAACTCCCCAGATTCAAATGAGCATATCTTTACATTTTTGTCAAAATTGTTCTTCATTACAGACTAGGACCATCTCAAAATTTCCCTGGCAAACTTCCAGGCACTAACCAGTTTTCCCTTCAAGTCTCCTGCAAACCTTTTGACATTTATTTCCTCTTTCCGGTTGGATTTGAGCATTTCATAAACAATTTCTAATGTTAAACGAACCTTCTGCCCAAATACCTACTCGTAAGGAACTACACCAGTGGAAGAGTTAGGGTGATTCCTGATAGCAAAGAAGGAAAAAGGGAGAGGTTTGTTCCAGTCACTATCATGATCATAACGAGGTTTCTTACGGAAAGACTTGAAGGTTTGGTGGAACGTTTTCACCACCCTTGACTCTCTGGGTGATAAGATACGCTGTTAACGAGCTGAATGGCCAGTTCAGCACACTTACCCCTAAATCTTTACTCGTGAAATTCGTCCCGCAGTCGGTCTGAGTTACACGAGGGAGACCATACCTGGAAAAGAAATCTATTGATTTCTCAAAGACAACTTTGGAAGTAATACGCTTCATAGGTATAGCTTCAGGAAAGCGAGATGCTCTATCTATGATAGTTAGTAAATATATGTAACCTGTTTTAGTTGTGGTTAAGGGCCCTACTACATCAATTACTAACTCAGAAAATGGATCACCTATAGCAGGTATGGGATGCAATGGGGCTTTAGTGATCCCCTGATTAGATTTACTCATAACCTGACAAGGGTCACGCTCTCTGATAAACTGCTTCACACTCAATTTAATTCCAGACAGACAAAAATACCTAACCAGGCTATGAAAAGTTTTTAGCACACCCAAATGACCTGAAAAAAATAGTATGAGCTAACTCCAAAACAGAATTTCTGAATTGAGAAGGTACCACAATCTGTTCCACCCGACCAGCTTTATTCAAATTAGCAGATGCGGGATGAGTAAACCTACTGTATATAATAAGCCCTTTACAACTGCGAACCTAGGTTTAGTCAGATCCTCAACATCGCCCAAATCAAAATTAAATTCATCTTTTTGAACTTTAATGAAAGCAGCTCTGTTCCAATCAAGTTTCATATGAACTACCTCACTACTACTATTCTCTACTGGCCGGGGCCCCAAATCATCTAACTCCACACTACTTAGCATTAAGTCATCATCGCTCTCCACATTAAGTAAAATTGCAGCTTTTGCTGTGGACCTAGTCATTACAGCCACGGGACTAGCATTTACTGATAATATAGTGAACAGCTCCCGTCCTTCACTATCCAGCATATCATTTCCTAGGAAACTGTCAATACCCGTGATAGGTAGACTATCCACCACAGCCAACTCAGTGATGCGATCATAAATTGGAAAAGACATGTGGACATTAACAAATGGAGCAGACAAAACTGAATCTGTAAAACCTCCTAACAATACAAAATTTCCAGGAAATTTTTCAAAACCATTCAGAGTCCTCTTCATGGCTAACGACCTGGCAGAACCAGTGTCCCTGAAAAACTTCATCTGGACAACACAAGAGTCAAAAATCAACTTTCCAAGCCACAAATATTTGTCGTACTTGAGTCACAATTGAGGATTAGGAGCATTAAGCTTACCACTATTTACTAAACTATTCCTATGTACTACAGGTCTGTCTACAGCAGGACTACTGCTACTAACCTTTGACTTATCATTAACCTAGGCTACAGGACTTTGATTTTTGCGCTCTAGGTACATCCTATGAGCTTCACACTGGTTTTGGAAATGCCCGGACTTGTTGAGAAATATGAAAGCATATATTTTTTGCTGGAACATATTTTTGAAAAATTAAATTATTTACTAATTAACTAGGATATACTTTTAGGAAGAATAGTTACAACCAAGTTTCTTTTCTTTTTTTTTTTTCATTTTGAAGATGGGAATAAGGACTAAAAAAGATTATGACTATATCTATTACACTTTGTATATACATTTTGCAGGGAAGGGATAGGCTGTCTTTTATGCTGGTAGCCCCACATTGACCAATATGGAAACGAGCCAGTAGGTAATAACTGAGAGGTAAGGTGAATGCAACTATACTTCATTATTCAGTCATCGACCTTAAATATTATGAAATGCGGGGAAGAAAATCAATAAAATTCAAACAAAATTAGTCGGGAACTATCAGGTTCATACGGGTTTGTTTATCAACAGTGCAGGGAATAGCAAGTGATAAGACTCAAAATCAAAACCGTTACAGTGTAAACACATGTATGAAGCATAGGTGGTAAACAGCGTTACTCATGTTCCTTTTAAGTCCTACATATGAGCTTTCTCTACTAGGATTTTCTATCATCTTTTGTAATTCCTCCCGTGATTCACTAAATACAACCATATCATCTGCAATTTTCAATTTGTTATTATATTCCAAATTAATATTAATTCTTACATTTTCCCAATTCAAACCCCCAATACATTCTTCTAGGAATGCTGTGAGTAACTTAGGAGAGATGGGGTCTCCCTGTTTAATTCCAATCTCAATCTGAAATTTTTCACTCTTAATGTAGTTTTAGGATAGCTGTAAATATATCTCCAATTTTTCTGATGTAAGATTCTTTGATTACTTGTTTTTGAATGGCTTTCCATACTGCTGATAATCTGACGGAATTAAAAGGTGTTTCAGAGTCAATAAAAGCCATCCCCAGTGGTTTGTCTTACTCTATTTAGCCTAATATGATCTTTTTAAATATTTCATATATTACAGTGAGTAAACTTATCAGGTGGTAACTCTACAGGTATTTTTTCTCTGCCTTTTTGTAAATCAGTATAATGATAATGATTTTCCAAGCTGTAGGTATAAGAAGAAAAAATCTGATAGATATACCTGAAGCTGAGGAAGACCTTGATATGCCAATGAATGAATTCAGTTTGTTTGAAGGGAATACTATCCCTGAAGAATTCAAGAGATGGAAAACCATTGGATACGAAGGAATATCTGCTGAGATGATATTGGCTGGAAATGAAGTAACTCTCAGGATACTTACAAGATTGTTTTGTATATTATGGCAAGAAGAGGCAAAATCTGATTAAATTGTTTAAATTATAAAAAAGGAGATCTGACTGATAGAAATAATAAAAAAGCATCACAATCATATGAATTGTCATGAAAATATATAGTATCCTTATTGTAATGAGACTCAAGAGAGAGATTGATGAAAAGCTGACATGTAAACAAACAGGATTTAGAAAAGGTAGTTGCAATGACCAAATTTTCATTTTAATACATGTTGTGCAATAAAGTGTAAAATATAAAATCCACTTTTGATGACATTTGTAGATTATTAAAATGGCTTTGATAGTGTTCATCAGCCAATTTTCGGGGGAGTTCCAAGTTATTAGAGTTCTTCAAAAATGTGTAAATTTGAATAAGTCTGTTCATGAGCATAGTAAGTGTAACATTATTGTTAGCGGAGTTCTAACAAATCAATTTCCAGTGAACCGTGTAGTATTCCAAGTGAATGTGATGTCACCTATGAGGTTTATCCTCCTCAAGGATTTTGTGATATATAGAAAAGCTGGGAATGGTGGAGAAGGATTGGTCTGGATTGGTAATAGGAAACTAGCTGATCTGGAGTCAGCTGATGATGCTGTGCCTATCAGAAGTACATCACAGGATTTGAAATACTTGCCTACCAAAATGCATGATATATCACAGGAAGATGTGCTCCAGATGAATAAAAGAAAGACAGAAAAGACAGAGATTACGAGAAAGGAATATGCGAAGAAAGATGAAATATCATTGGAAGGAAAAAGGACTAATGAGATACAATCAATTAGATATTTTCCAACTATGATCTCTAAATGCATGATCTTTAGAATTAGAATTTAATGAACAATTTAAAAAAGCAAATCTGACAATTGTAAGTTTGAGTATAAATTTGAAATTGAATCGCCTGAAATTACATCTAAAAATCAGGCTATATATCAGTTCAGTGAGGTCCGTATTTCTGTTTGGACATGAGTCATGGTATGACAATGAAACAATATCCACCAGAGTTTGTAGATATGAGAGCAGAACTATCAGAAAAATATTGGGAGTGGAAAGGTTGGATAGGACTATAAATGAAAATATAAGAGAGATTAATCGAGTGCCATATAGCAAGTGTAAAGTTAATGTTAATAGAGTCATATCAAATCAATTTCCAGCGGAAAGTGGAGTACTCCAAGATAACATAAGGTCACATATGTTGTTTATCCTCCTCAAAGATTTTGTAATGCACAGAAAAGTTGAGGATTATGGAGGAATATTGGTAATAAGAAATTACCTGATATATAGTAAGCTGATAACGCGTTCATTAGTAGAAGAACACTATTGGATTTTAAATACTCACCTACCTTGAGTATGCTGATGACGCTGTCCTTATTAGCAGAACAACACAGGATTAGCAGAATGCATGAAATATCACAGGAAGTTAGGCTCAAGATAAATAGAGGAAAGATAGAGATGATGAAACAAGAATATGCAATGGAAGATGAATATCATTGGAAGGAAAAAGGACTAATGAGGTAAAATCATTGAAATATTTGGGAGCTCTGGTGTCTAATAAAGAGTTATTAAAATTGGAATTTAATGAAAATAGAAAAAAACCCAAATCAGACCATGGGAAGGTTAAGTATAATTTTAAAATCAATTGGCCTGAGATTACACATGAAAATATGGCTATATACTAGTTTAGTGATGTTGGTGTTACATATGGACATGAATCGTGAAATCACAATGAAACCATTTTCAACAGGTTTTGTAGATTAGAGAACGGAACCATCAGAAGAATATTGGGAATTAGATAGCAGGACAGACTATAACGAGATTACTCGAGTACCATATATGAATGAAATCATAATGATTTTCAGAGTTTTAGGACTGAAACCTGCAACCAAATTGGGTCTTTATGCTCGAGGAGAAAAATAACAAGAGGGAATATGGATGAAAATTCTGTCCTTATAATGATTCATCAATGTGCAAACAAAAGGCGGTTAATATTCGGTGTTTGCCTGCATATGTTATTTGGGAGTTCTGTCTTTTTTGCATGTAATTTATGCATGTAAATGTGTATTTCATGAGTGATGCCGTGTCTTCCTTCTCTTCACTAAGGGGTTTTTATTTTTTTGCAAAACTTTAGTCGTATTTGATTTATAAATCTCTTTTATAATCTTGGTAAAGTTAACTAGCGGCAACTTGGGACTGATATTGTTTATGAGATTGGCATTTTCCCTTGTTGATGTCTCTCACTATCACACCGTTCACTGTAATTTTTGCTACATTTAACCGCATATTTAAAAAGGCTACATGACAGCTCTGTCTCTTCGATTGTAGATATTACCATGGAATTTGGCAGGAACAAAGACATACTGTTTCCTAACAATCCCTCAAATTCTCATTTGGATATAGGAATTTATCTAGGAACAATTACTCCACCACCAAAAATAATCATTCAACCTATACTGAAATAAGTGTTTCTTTGGATTTTCTATGGCATTTATCAACATTAAGATTGGTACGGAAAAAGAAAATATCCATCTCACTAATCCCTGAAAATTCATTTAGATATGTAAAGAATTTTACGAGTAATTTACGGTGGAACTGAAAAATTGCCTCCTGTGGATATCGAAAAATGGTTACTGTGACTGTTCTATGCCAAGTATCAATACGAAAACTTGCATGAATGTAGTTCACATAACACCCATCAAAGCTTGTGAGAATCATTTGGATATCTGTATAATTCTAGGAGTAGTTTGTTGCTCTTCATTGATTTTTTAGGTAAAAACTGTCACTTTCAAGCGAAAGTAACAGTCATGGCATGTGTATAGCAAGATCTACATGTATAAGGTCGGCCGGAAAGCTGTACAATTTAGGCCCACTTCTGTGCATGACGTCATCAACTCCTTTGTCTTTAAGGAACCCTTTCGTATTTAACTCTGTCTATTCACTCTTTACTCATTGCTAATTACATTATTTTATGACTTGGATATTATTTTTCATAGAAATATTATACACTGTATACTATATCACTCTTCACACATGTAACATCGTTAGAGAAAACCTGAAACAGAATATTTCAGTTCATTACTTGTTTAGTATCATAAGTAGGAATTGATTTATAGTTTCATAAATATTTCCCTATTCATTTACGATGTTTCTCTATCACAATGTTCATATATAAATAAGGTATCATTTGCGGTTTCATAAGAAAAGTAAGAGCAGGAGCAGTTGATAGGGTGCAGAAGGCCACTTCTTGAAGGGGATCTAACTTCAAATCTTTGGGCATACCCTTGAGGGAGGTGTAGAGAGGACAAGAGTGGCAGCGATGGCTGGCAGGAAACGGTGATGATAGTACATCCTACCCAAGAATTTTTGCAATGCTTTGCCTGTTGAATGTGTGGTGATGTACTGAACTGCTGCTACCTTGGTGAAAATGGTACACTAATCTTTTCATTTTATAAAATGCATGTAAAAACGGGTCATTGCCATTTTCTATGGCACAAGGCCCCGTTCCTGGACATGATATAGTCTGATTATAATTGCTGACGTCTGCCTGGGAGCTACCAATAAATCTGTGATATCCATCAACAGGTATATAACCCCCACATTATCGTCTGGAAGCATTAAACACAATAAGCAGTTTCTCATTGCTGATGTCATATTGAGAATCTTCGGTGCAGATTTCCTTTCATATTTCCACCTCCGTGTTTATGTCCCTCACAATCGCTTAGTAAACTTGTATTTGTACTTCTTGAAACCTCTCCAACCTTTGCACTCCAGCTTCATGCACTACATCAGCGCATATGTAATATATTAGATATTACTTGTGTAAAACACATGACCTACAGGTCACTGTGGAAGTATGAGAAGTGTGAGAAATTCCATAGTCATATCCTAAGCAGGATGCGAATGCCAAACCTCAGCATTGTAACATTTTTCTTGAAGAGTAAACACAACCAAGCCCGTGAGAAAAAAATGTCTGTGAGAACGGAAAAAGTACCTTGCGGTATTAATGTTTTGTTTACTATAAATCCACAAGTGCTGAGATAACTGTATAAACTTTAGCATGAAATTGGATATTTGTGGCAGTTCACTTTTAGATGTCATAGGAATGGTCATCCGACCAAACCATCTATATTCCTATGATGGAGATGTTAATACTGTTCTTAATAAAAGAATAAACTATTTTAAAGTTAACTTACTTAGACTTTACTTGGAGATGTGACATACCAAATCTAATCTATAACACATTTAAGATGACATTTGAAGAGGGGACATTATGAATTTTTACCGATGCCTTTTGGTTTACGTTGTGCTCCCATAACATTTACAAGAATGATTAACATAGTGTTTGGAGACTTGCCAGGGGATATATTGCATGCCTATATGGACGACCTTATAATCTTTTCCAACACATTAGAAGAACATCTACGTAAATTAGAACTAGTACTACAGAGACTAAGAGTACATAACTTAAGGGTAAAGATTAGTAAGTGTGAAATTTTCAAAACAGAATTAATCTATTTACGTTTTACGGTGTCAAGCCAAGGTCTTAAAGTAGTCCATGATAAGGTGTCGGCTATCCGTAACTTTCCGATACCCACTAATATCAAGGGAATACAGCAATTTCTTGGTTGTAGTGGATATTACAGGCGTTTTATACTCAATTATTCAATAATAGCCGCTCCCTTAACTGATCTTATGAAGAAGGGCATAGATATCATATGGTCTGAGCAGCATCAACAGGCGTTTAATACCTTGAAAGATGAACTGTGTAGTACTCCTATCTTAAAATTTCCTGACTTCGGTAAGGAATTCTTCATTGCAACAAACGCCTCAGACTTAGGAGTAGGTGGGGTATTGCTTCAGCAATATGAAAAACAATTTTTCCCGATAGCTTTCTATTCTCGAAAACTGAAAACTTCCGGAAGTAAGTAAGCAGTAATAGACAAGAAAGGGCTAGCTATTGTTAATTCACTAGTGCATTTTAAGTTCACAATATACGGTTATCGCGTTAAGGTTCTTACTGATCACAAACCACTAACCGACTTCTTTAAAGATTTCAGCCACAGCCCCAAACTATCTCGGTGGCATTTGATCATTCAAGACTTTGGTGCGAGAATCGGGTATTTACCTGGGAAAGCAAATATCATTGCTGATGCATTATCACGTAACCCCGTGTCATCTTGTACGGAGTCTTTAGCTGAATTAATAGATATATCAACATCCATGCCTATTGTTAAAATGATATCTGAACTAGAAGATTTGGGTGGAATGCTTTATTATTACAGACTGATCAAAGAAAAGATCAGAAATTAGAAAAAATATAAATGCTTTGAAAGGCAATCATAAGGAAGAGGAATATATAAAGTATAAGCAGCAGAATTATATAATCAAAGACAATATTCTGAGTAGGACCGTGACAAGGAAAACCCGCAATACACCACATGTAACTAACGACCAGGTAGTGGTACCAGTTTCACTTATTTCCACTGTCCTAAATTGGTTGCATGCAAATCCAATGCATGGACACCCGGGGTTCTCATTAATGTCACAAAAAGCAAATCATTATTTTATTGGCATACGAGGCTTACAGATATAAAAAAAAACACATAGCTAATTGTCGCACATGTCAGGAAAACAAAGGGCATACGAAAACACCTGTCAGCTAGGGGCTTATCCCGTGCCCAGTCAACCCTTAGAAAGGATACATTTAGATTTATTAACAGGATTTTACGAGTCAGACAGAGGAAATAAGCACCTCTAAGTAATTGTAGATGCTTTACCTCGATATACAGAACTAATAGCGTTTAAAACTAAAACTGTGATTGAATGCGCTAGGAAGTTTTACGAGTGTTACATTTGTAAACATGGAATTCCACACATGATAATATTAGACTCGGGTGGAGAATTTAATGATAACTTTCTTACCTCATTGTGTGAATTCCTTAGCATAAAGAAAATAAATACCATGATATATCACCCAGAGTTGAATGGGCTAGTGGAAAGAGCGAATAGGAAGGTTTTAAATATATTAAGATTAACACTAGGGGGATCAGACCCCAACTGGGATATTGCAATACCTGCAGTAGTGAGTATTCTGAATCATTCATATCATATATCAATTAAAATGTCACCGCACGAGGCATTGTATGGTACCCCAGTTAGAACGCCTTTCCATGTATTAACGCTTACAACTAATATATCAAATCCTTTAAAAGAATGTATAAATGCAAGCAAAAGTCGTTTTGATATCCTTCGAAAGAATTTAGAAGATTCACAAATCATAATGAAAAGGAATCATGATAAAATAGCGAAGCCAACTAAAACATATACTGTGGGTGATAATTTATACATACAGGTAAATGTACGTAAATGACTCAATTATAAACTAACCCCTAAGTTTGAAGGCCCATTTAACATTTTTGAAACATTAACGGCCAATAGGTTTAGAGTTCAAAACGTATCCAAACCCACTGATGAGAGAATCGTACCATTGACTCACATAAGAAATTAAAAAAAGAGAGAAAGAAGTGAGGGTAAGATTTTAATTTCCTTTTTTTTTGTGTACATTATATGTTAAAAGTTTTTCTTCTTAATACAGGAGTAATTACATATATTTTTCTCGTTACAGGTTTCCAAAATTAAGTTTTTATTGTTAAGAGTGATATTGTTCACTCAGACATTTTTCTCGTGTGGGATGAGCTCTAAAGCTAAAAGTATAGATTTTAAATATGACACTATAGTTGAAAGACAAGAAGACGTTTTTATTACATCAAGTAACGTAGTTGTTGAAGTGCGTATGCCAGCAATTTTTTTCCCAGAGAATGACGTCACTAGCTTAAAGAGCGCCATTTCAAGGTTTGCTGTTTCATTAAATGAAATGCAGAGAAGACATTTTCCTTTTAATACAGAGAGTTCGCTTGCATCGACACTAAAAGTTGCAGAAATGCTATCTGACGACTTGCAAAATAAGACTTACGAGGCAGAATCTTTGGCTCGTGACCTTTTGATATGGACAGTAGGACACAATAATCTTGAGAAACGTAACCCGTTTATTTTTGCTGCACTAAACATCTTTGGTTGTATTGCAAGTTTAGGCTTAGGAATTTTGAATCTTCTTAAGATTAGTAATCAAAATAAGAAAATTGAGTTTTTGACTCATGAAGATGAATTGATTATGTCAGAACTAAAGAATCAGTTAGCTTCAATCAATCAAATTATGGAAGTACAAGATTTGTTGGCAACGTTAACGTATTATGATTAAAAAATAGATCACATACATAATAGAATTGCACATTTCATTGAGAAATCAAAAACTATGTGGAAGCTATCACGTTAGTGACTAAAAGTGTACTGTCACCCCATTTGTTGCCAATAAGAGACTTAACGTTAATTTTGGAGAACGGACGGGAGAAATTAGGTTATGTTCCTTTGTTAGACGCACGTAGGTTAGAATTTTATTACAGCCTAATTACAGTAAGCGTTGAAAATCAAAGGATTATGATTACAATTCCCTTTGATTCTTCCGATGCTTGGCAATCTTACAGGATATCACCATTTCCGACTTTCATGACGAATCACTCAAATCCAATAATATCCAGTTTGACAGGACACGTATTGATTTTCCCAGACAAGGAAACATATACGGTCATTAAAGACTTAAATCAATTAACTCACTATTCAGACGCAATGGATAAAAAAATATATACAGCTGACTCATTTGAATTTCATAAAAACTTAATGGATTCCTGCAAGTTAGGTATAGTGCTAGACGGTGCTCTCTCCCATACACATGAAAATTGTCTGGAAAAGCTTTATCCCTTTGACAATAATAAGTAAAATTGCAGACTGAACAACGGCTCGTGGATACGATATGACAAGGCCGGCTTCAATGTATCATGCCTGGACGGATCCACGTCCTATTCCCATATCTTCGTTGCAGCAGATGGTTGTATCGGGACATCCTCGAATTACATGGTTCATGGAATCAAGACTATCATCAGAGAACGAGCCTACTTCGCGAACTTCACGTGGTCGACAACAATTTCATCTTTACCTCTCCCATACAATGCATGTGTGGCTAAGCGGTTGATGAAATTGACCGTGATGAACCACCCGACACCGACTATGAAGAACGTCGATTCTACGTGTTACTAGTAGTAATTAGCGTTACGGTGATGATATTTATCGCCGTTAACATCCTTGTTTGGCGTAGGTTGAAGAGAAATAAGATGGAGATCAAACAGAATGTTTTGCCATGTCCAGATAAAACTCCTTATTCAATTCAATTTAAAGCCGTTTGAAACTGGCCCCTTCATTCGTTCAAAGGAGTAATATTGTCTTGGAAAAGTGTTGTGCACGAAAAGCAGTTAGTACGCTAGTAATATGCAATTGAAGAGACTATAGAATATTTGCATTTTAAAAAAACATTTGAAAAATAAATCATTTTTTTGGCACCTATTAAAATATATAAGCCTGAATGTTAAAATACAGAATCTATAGGCATCTAATAAAATATATAAGCCCTATATATATATATATATATATATATATATATATATATATATATATATATATATATATATATATATATATATATATATATATATATATATATATATATATATATATATATATATATATATATATATATATATATATATATATATATATATATATGACAAAACCGTGGTACGTGTACGTACCAGGAATTCGTGTTTGTGCACTAAAATTGTATCTTTACCAAGGTAACAAATGTTTTTATTAGTTACCGTATTATAATAATCTATGCTTTTGACAAAGGTAACAACTATTCTTTAACAAAGTTACCGAATCATATGTATATCAGTATTTTATTTTTGGGGGGGTACCATATAATCGTTTGCTAGCATGGTACCATATATATGATTTGTATTTATCATGCATTTTTTCTTTGTTTTGGCAATATTTGTTAAGTATGCATCATTTTTTTTTAATGTGCCTATTTGAACATTCGTCCTCATTTCCTTATGGTTAAAGTTAAAAAAAAAAAATAATAATATATATATCCAGTCACTCCTAGTAATTTTGACGTATTGTTAAATTTTCAAAAATTTAGGTAGCTGGCCGAGCTAATGTAATATTTTAGATATTACTTGTTTAAAACACATGACCTACAGGTCACTGTGGAAGTAAGAGAAGTGTGAGAAATGCCATAGTCATATCCTAAGCAGGATGTGAATGCCAAACCTCAGCAATGTAACATTTTTCATGAAGAGTAAACACAGCCAAGACTGTGAGAAAGAAGTTGTCTCTGAGAACAGAACAGGTACCTTCCGGTATTGATGTTGTGTTTACTATAAATCCATAAGTGCTAATATAACTGTATAAACTTTAGCATGAAATTGGATATTTGTGGCAGATCACTTTTAGATGTCATACGGAATGGTCATCCGACCAAACCATCTATACTCCTGTGATGGAGATGTTAATACTGTTCTTAAAAGAATAAACTATTTTAAAGTTAACTTACTTAGACTTTACTTGAAGATGTAACATACCAAATCTAATCTATAACACATTTAAGATGACATTTGAAGAGAACCCAAATGTGTGTTAACAACAGTAGCACACCAATAAAACCCCCCGGCTCTCCAGTGTTTACCAGATTCAGGCTTCAGACACTTGATCATTTGGAAGCTGCAATATAAATTTTCACCTAAATGGAAAAAAATCGGCTTTTGCCAAAAGCCCTCAAACCAATGGTCTTCACCCGAACACATATTGCTGCAGAAACATGGCTCACTGTGTCTGTGGGGCATTCACAGGTTCCTAAACATGCACACAGAACAAGATCACTACTCACTCCCCAACATCACCAATGTGACCTCCTACTTGCACAAGGAGAAGGTTTTCTCAACGCAACCTCCTGAAGTGGTATTATCAGGTGCCCATGAACTCAGAAGACACTCCCTTCGATACACGCACCATCAATTATTCCTATTTTGGCCTTCATAGTGATAGGGGCACTTTTCAATGCCTCTTGGATGAGACTTAGGTGACCTCCCATTATGTGTATATTATGTGGAGGACATATTTAGTGTTCTCTTCCTCTAAAAAGCGAGCATCTCCGTCACCTACGCATCGTGCTTTACCGCCTCCAACAGGAGAGCCTAGTAGTTTGGTAAAACAAATGTATCTTTGCGACAACTAAGTATCATTGTTGGGGCATTGCATCCCTCCTGGAGTCCTACTCCCCTTGAGAAGCACCAACTGTTACGAACTTCCCCACGTCTTAGACTGTCAAAGCACTGCAAGAATTCTTGTGCATGATCTACAATTATCACAGTTTGTTGCAAGCCATCAGCAACACTCTTGCCACTCGCTAAGCATCCCACAAGGAGAAAACAAAATGCTTTAAGTGGGGTCCCCTTCAAGAAGCAGCCTTCTGCATTGCAAAGAATGCCCTATCCTTTGCTGCTTCTCTCACTTTTCCTGTGCCACATGCTACTCACATTTTCTCCACCTATGCCAGTGACGTCGCTAGTGATGCAATACAGAAGTAGGTGGTAAATGACTTGCCCTACCCTTTGGCCTTCTGCAGTAGAAACTTATCCAAGGAGGAATCTGGCTACTCTATCTTTGACCGCAAATTGCTTGCAGTGCTTTTGGATGTACACCACTGTAGTGAAATTTCGGAAGGTACATTATTCGTTATTCACATGGACAACATGCCTCTGGTAAACACCATAACTCAATAGTCTGAGGCCTAGTTTGCACATCAGTGTCAACATCTCTCTGCCGTGGCTGAATAAAATTGCACCCTTTAACATGTCAATGGGAAAATGAATCCTGTTGTCTATGCCTTGTCATGAAACACATGCACCATTGTTCAACTAGGATTAGATAGAAGACCTTTGTGGAAGCCCCCCAAAATATCTCGAGTATCAATCATATAGGATATCCTGCAAATATCTCCATTTGGAATACATCTCCCTTGACGACTACAACCCTACCCTCCTCAGTGACGTCAGTACTGGTAAATCTAGACCGTGGATTCCTTTTCCCATGCATTGACAGGTGTTTGATTTCCTTCATAGCCTTTGACATACCTCGCGTTGTTCTACTGCTCAGCTGCTGAAGATGAAGTTCAGTTAGGACAGCATGACTAAGGAGGCTAAGGGTTAAGTCCGCGTCTATACGTCAAAATTACATCTTCATATGGATTCGGAACTTGGCACATTTTCTCACTTCACTGTTGTTTCACTCACATTCATGTCAGTGTAGTAAGGCCCACACCCATATTACAAAAAATAATTATATATTTAACTTCATTGATCACTCCACTTAGTGGCCTGAAGACATTCCCATGGAAACTGCAACGTCTGCTTAATTCTCAGAATGGATAGAATTTTTTTTTTATCCCTAAGTATATTACATCTGACAGAGTACCACTTTCACCTTTCAGTTCTGAACATCATTGAATCTTCCTTAAATCACCAAAGGGCGGAAAACCACATACAACCCTGTTGCCAAACAGATGGTTGATCATTTTCATCCCCCACTTAAAGCAGCTTTGATGTCACGCTGCAACGACTCTAACTTGTTTACCCAGCTTCCATGGGTCCTTTTAGCACTAAGGACTACTCTTAAAGATGCCCTGGATGTCTTGGAAGCTCAAATGGTGTATGGGGAGACGTATGACGTCCCTTTCTAATTTCTTCTGTCTGCATCCTCCTCCGACAATCTGCAGTGGGAAAATTTTCTCCATGCTGCAAAACTTACATGCCTCTGCCTATGCAACACATACAGACAGGTGTACAGTTGGCCATGTATGTTTTCCTGTGCAACTACGCTAGCAAGCCACCGCTTACTCCCCCGTACACGGGCCCTTTCTTCTTGATCCATCGTACGCTGAAGGGTTTTTTCATCAACATTTATGGAAAAGACTACTGGGTATCAATATATTGCCTAAAACCTGCATATCTCCTGCCATATAACTTGCCTAGAGTATGCTACTCAAGACCAGGGTGCCATATTTCACATGTATGTTGTTTACATGGGAAAACCATGTACAGCACGTGTTTCATACATGCTCTTACCCTCTAATAGTTTTGCTTCTTATCTTATCACTCCCTGCGCTATTAATAAACCAACATTTATAAACTTGATAGCTTATATTTAATTGTTTGAATTTTCTTACATACTTGTTATGTAGACCTCGTTGAATACGAGAACTACATAGCTCGATGCCTGTTTAATAAATCTTAGTTGCATTCATTTCGTCTCTCAGTTATAACCTAACTGGCACCCTGCACAAAACCCATACGGTTTAGAGAAAATTCTCTAAGGTCGATTTTTATTTGCCTGATTATTGATTGATTAGAGAGAAACAGAACTTCCTTTAAAATTATAGTATTGAAATTACTTTAACCATTGTTCATTAAACAATCGACCGTTTACTAGTCTGTTTAACACATAGTTTAGTAAGTACTATTTCTTGACCGCAACATTCCATTCGTGTATCACGGAATGTTACTTTCATAATAAAACTTTGTGCACGTCGAGGTAAGATGAGGTATCTCCCTACTGGAGGCCATATTGACGTACTTCTTTTCTGGCATGACAGGAAAGCTGACAAAATAACAGGTGGAGACATTGTGCGTCATTATCAGCATTCTCCAATCTCATTGTCCCCCCTTACCAATCTGAGAACAAACTAGAAAGACAAGCACAGTTTATCAGAGATTTGCACCTGTTTAGAGGAATGGAACCATAACATATTGTTACCAGAGAAACCAATTTTTTTATGCATTCATCCTCTCATAGGTTTCTAACCTCTTAACCACCACTGCTGTGGGTGTGTGACAGCCAAATATTGCTGTTTTTTTTATTTAAATCTCGCAGCTTGAGGGATAATCTGGCAACCCGGAGTTCTGGAAACCTTCCCTCTGTTTTTTACACTCCCTTTTGTGTCCTTTGCCTCTTTCTGTGCAAGTGCTTTCCCAAATGAATCGAGCGCTTGTGACCCATCCCTTGTATAACAGCAAGAATGGATGTGCATTACACTTGTTTACAAGTACTGAAACACGTTCTATCAAAAGAATTTTTCCAAAGAATTTTGTTAAATATATACAAACATGCACAACCACGATTGTCCACACACAAACCCCTGGGAACACAAATTGCTTATTATTTCATGTAAATAAATAATGTTCTACCGGAAATGCTTTTTCTTGTACCTGAATTTATATTACAAGACGTGTTGAGTAACTGAAGTTAGTCTTTATGAATCTTACTTCATCCTGTACATTTCTATAACTGATATTTTGGATAATTTCATCCTTTAATATTAGTAACAAAGCTTCATAAATGTTATTATTCCCTACTATAAAGGACAATAGACGAATTGCTAATTATATGACGAAATATTGCTAATCATCATACGAATACACAAAAAAGTGTATTACCTGATGAACTTTTCTGAAGAGGCAATTAACAATAATTCTTACCATTATTTTTACCATAATCATTTAATTTAACATTACCATAAAGTTATAGAAACTGTTAAATTATATATTCTTATAGAAAATGCTTTCAGAATGAAAACAATATAATCATGGGTGGGAATCGTTCAATCCCAAAGCATGTTACATTCTTGCTGCAATCCCTAAGGACACTTTCCTGGAAATTTCCAATTGGCTGTGTGGAAATAATGTACAACACCCTCAAATCATAACCTCATGGAGCAGTACTCACTTTTCTAGCTGCCCGAATAACAAATCTTTTTCTGCTGTCACAAGAACCGTTGAGGGGTTCACAAGAATTTGCTCACCCTCAAGATCCGTGTCAATGACCTTAGATTTAAGGATGCTAGACAACCTCAAATCAATCAATCAATCAATCACCCTCAAGGAAGTCACCAGTATTGCTGTCCTGAAACCTACCTCAGAAGGCTCTCCTTGAGAAGTGATTATACGTAGATCCCTTTGGTTATGGGGCCTACTTAAACCTGTACTCGCAGGCATCCCCACTGTCGATATTTTGCCCATGAAAGACTAGATGACCAAAGTCAACGCCACTTCACCATTTTGAATTCCTCCATCAATGTCTCCAGTCCTGACTAAGTTGAAATCTATCCAATAGCAACCAGAGCTGCCGCGAATGCGGTAGGAGAGAGCTGTCCACCTCATGATGTGTCGGAGCAGCGACAAAACTGCTTAAGGCCTACCAATCACTTAAGCCCCATGCAACGACCTCTACGAACATTTTATGGTGCCGTTTGGCCTCAGTTATGCTACTACCATTCCAGATTCGGGGCTGCTGCTAGAAAATATGTCGATGGTTGTCAGTGTCCAAAATAAATTATAAGTAGGCCAAGGCTTGCAGGGGTGTCCTCCCATATCACTAATTTTCTCTTTTTAACCCTGGAAAGGTAAGCGTCTTAATCGATAATGTAACAGGTAAACGTGTAGCGTATACGATACCGCTTGTTTCAATTTCTCTTGGTAGTTCCAGTAATGCCTTTTTTTATGATTTTTTATTTATACATATAATTCTAGCTATCTACGACTAGGATATACTCAATAAAAAACATTGAAGTAACTTAATGATTTTCTATTACTCGAGACCTGAAAACTTTTGTTGATTTTGAGAGATTACCACTCTCAGGGCCCTGGGACCCTTTGTCCTTGCTACTTAATAAAAACAGCATAATAGTAGTTTCAGTTGAAAAATTAACCTCCTAGGCTGAAAACAGAAAAATATGGAAAGAAAAGAAAAAGGGGAAAATTTTTAGCAACGAAAAAAAAAAGTTACATGTGACAAAGATATTTTTCCTAATAAAAATTATAAATTAAGACTGCTGAAAATTGTATACATAAATTTTGAATAATAGATAAATAAGATGATATATGAAAATCCAGAAATAGAAAAAGTTAACTATTTTTATTAAAAAAAATTCAGAAAATAACTAACGCCGATAATGAATTTTCCTATTTCATATTTACACTAATCCAATGTATGTGACCTATAATATCCTAGAATCATTGCTAGAATTGTAGGAAATAATAAGATAAAACAGAAAATAATGAATACTAACCATTCTGAGCTACATTCAGTGCATTTTCAGTTGAAAGATGAACCTCCTAGACTAAAAACTGATTTAAAAAACACATTACTAATATTGGCTAAATTAAACTATACTTGGTAATCCTACATCCAATATACCATCAGCATCATGTTCTCAAACGTTCACTGTAAGTATCAAAACACTATTCACAGAAATAAATATATTGTAATCAATATTGTAAAACTTGTGAAAATCAATCACAGTCACTTACTAGGTAAACGTGTAGTGTATACGCTACCAGGAAAAACAAAAATGGTGATTTCCAAAAAACGGAGAGGGGGAGAACAATGACAGTTGTTCCTTCGGCTGAGTCTCTGGTATAACTAACTGGTGCTAGGTAAATTTCCACTGAGAAGCCGAACCCAAACGACAAAGAGGGGAAAAAGTGGATTTGCGCATGTAGGCGTTAGCGTAAACGCTACACCTTTACCTGTCCAGGGTTAAATAATGCAGATATGGTTCTGAGATTTTAAGTTGACCCAGGTACTTGCCGTTTTCTTATGCCAAGCTCCCTCTCCAGGAAATGACGTAGTCTGCTGAGTTTGCCGATATCTACCAGGTAGCTGAAAACAGATCTGCGAAACAGTTCTTAGATTATGAAACTCACATTATCGTTTTTAAGTACCATATATAATTCAAAGTTTCTGGTGGCTGACGTCACATTGCACATCTCAGTGAAGACTTCCTCTCACTTTTCCAACTCCTGGTTGATGTCGCTCAAAGTTGTTTAGTCAACGCGTATTTTTACTCCTCCCCACGTCCCTATCCCACCCCGTCGAATCTCGCGCTCTACATTACCACACCCATGGAGGAATACACCCGCCTCCTCTCATCGCACCCAGAAGTTTTCCGTACAAAAATTTGTCAAACGCCAATGTTTACGCTATTTTTCACCATATCAAGACTGCGGGTCCCATAGAGTTTACAAAAATTCAGACGTCTGGCAACAGATCACTTGGCAACGACACAACATTTGTTTGCTGAAATAAAAGAAATGGGGCAACACCAAAAGGACTCAAACACATGGTCTTCACCCTTACACATTGCCCTTAGAGAAAGATGGCTATTTGTGTCCATGTGGGAATTACAGGACCCTTAACATGTAGACAGAACTGGATCACTACCCCTACCAAACATCTCCAATGTAACCTCATACTTGCACTAAGCGAGGGTTTCCTCTACGCTCGACCTCTTGAAGGGGTATTACCAGGTGCCCATAAATCCATAACACATCTCCAAGAGTGCCATCACCAATCCCTTTGGTACATGATCTTTCAATTACTGGGTTTTTTTTTTTTATCCTTCATAACGCTGGGAACCACTTTTCAACAACTTATAGGCGAAATTCTCGAGGATCTCCCCTTCTGAGTATGTTACGTGGGTGACATTCTTTTGCTCTCTTCCTTTAAAGAGGAACACCTCTGTCATCTACGCATCATGCAATATTCCCTACAACAAGATGGCCTTGTAGTTCTGAACAACAAGTGTACCATTTTCACCAAGGTAGCAGCAGTTCAGTACATCACCACACATTCAACAGGCAAAGCATTGCAAAAATTCTTGGGTAGGATGTACTATCATCACCGTTTCCTGCCAGCCATCGCTGCCACTCTTGTCCTCTCTACACCTCCCTCAAGGGTATGCCCAAAGATTTGAAGTTAGATCCCCTTCAAGAAGTGGCCTTCTGCACCCTATCAACTGCTCCTGCTCTTACTTTTCTTGTGTCACATGAACATCTCCTTCTCTACACCGATGCCAGTGCCGTTGTTATTGGGGTAGCTCTCGAGCAGGTGATCAATAGCTTGCCTGAGTTTTGGCCTTCATCATTAGAAAACTGTCCAAGGCAGAATAAGGCTACTTTAACATTGGCCGTTAATTCCTGGTGTGCACTTGGCTGTGCATTACTTTTGCCATTTCTTGGAAGGTGCGCCCTTCGTCATTCGCACAGGCCACAAGCCTCTGGTGCATACCATCACTTGACAGTCCGTCACCTTGTACACCCATTAACACCAATATCTCTATGCCGGGATTAAATACAATTGTTTCCTTCCACACATCTCTGGAAGCATGAATATCGGTGTCGCTAATCTGTCATGGAATATATTGACTGTCATTCACCTGAAATTGGACTACAGTACATTAACAGAAGCCCCCCCCCCCCCTCCGCAAGAAAATGATCATTCTCAATGAGTATAACGCCACCCTCCTCTGTGACATCATTACTGGTAGACCTACACCGTGGATATCTGCTCGCATGCATCAACAGGTGTTTGATTTCATTCATGGCCTTTCATATCCCTTATTCCATTATACTGTAAAGCTAATTTATATGAAGTTCATTTGGTATGGAATTACTAAAGATGCTAAGTATTGGGTCCACGCCTGTACTTCATGCCAAGCCTCAAAAGTACATCAACATAGATTCAAAAGTGGTCACCTTCCGTCAACCTAAGCGGCTCTTTGTCCACAATGTTGTATGTCCCTTACTAACATCACAAGAGCATCGTTTCCTGTTTACGGTCATCGAACGCTCCCCCCGTTGACCTGAAGCCATTCTCATGGAAAGTGCAATATTCTCTTTGTGTGTATCTCCCTTACTCTCAGGGTAAATTGCAAAATTTGTTATCCCTGAGCATAAAACTTATAACAGGGGTACCACTTTCACATCTGAATTGTAAAAGTTAGCGAATATCCTGAGAATCACCCTACATTAGACAAGCACATACAATCCTGCTGCCAACAGAATGGATGAATGCTTTCACTGCCGGCATGAAAAAGCTTTAATGTCCTGCTGCTTGGATTCCAACTGGTTATCCCAGCTTCCCTGGGTCCTACTGGGAATAAGGAACACTCGTAAATATACCCTGGATGTCTAGGTGTCTGAAATGATTTATGGTACCCCGTTGGTCGTCCCTGCCAAATTTTTCCCCTCTACAACCCCTACCAAAAATCCCCAGCGCCTACATCATAATATTGGAAAATTCACTCCATGCCGCCAGACTCACAAACCTTCAGCAAAGAAACACATACTGACATTTCTGCATTCGGCAGCCCGCTTTTTCTTGAGCAATAACACTATCAAGCCACTCATAAGTTCCTTTTACACGGGCACTTTCCTCGTGATCCGTTATATGCCGAAGGCTTTCTTCATAAACATTTATTACAAAGAAGACTGGTCCTCCATTGACAACTTAAACCCTGCATATCTCCTGCCATATGACCAACCTAAAGTACGTTTCTCTAGGGCAGGGCACACTATTTCACTTGTATGTAATTTTTAGTGGAGGAGCTATGGACCGCACATGTTTCATACACCCTCCCAAACTCTAAAAGTTTTTATTGTTTATATCATCACTTAATCCTCCTTGCACTGATTATAAACCATGCTGTATTTTCATGGTACCACAAGCTTTTTCATCATTGAATGTTTGTGATGTTCATGGTCACAAAGTGCTGTTTAATAAAGTTTAGTTGCATTCACCTCCCATCTTAGTTATCACCTAACTGGCCAGGCGCATATATGGATTTGCAATAAAACATTATGATAAGAACAATTCCACTATTATGAAAAACAATTTAATATATCTTCTTGCGAAAATTTTGCTAGGGTATAACTTTAGCAAAACTGCTGTTTTGGTCAAATAAATGAAATATAGTATTCAGTGTTTTTTTATCAACAGGTCACCCTAGAAAATATAGATTAACTACATCAAAGGGAATATTACTCTGGAAAACACGTTTAAGCTATGAAATTAACTTTCAGGATGAGACAGATAACTTTACCTTTTTCAGTAGTTTAGGATTGTAAAGAGCAGTATTAAAGTTGTGAAAAAAAATTGTTATAATGCATGAATGGTCAAAAACCATTGATGATTGATACTGTTAATTTTGTAGTTAATATATCTAATTTAGATCATTCAACAACAAAATACTATATCAAAGGTTTGGTATATTTTTTTTCGACAATTATTAGCTATATGGGTGTTAATTACTAAGGAATTCTTCATAATATGACAAAAAATAAAATAAATTATGTAAATTGACGAGGAACATGGTGATTGTAGCACCTTTCTAAGAATGCTCTCTCTCTCTCTCTCTCTCTCTCTCTCTCTCTCTCTCTCTCTCTCTCTCTCTCTCTCTCTCTCTCTCTCTCGGAAATTTCATATTAGGTAACATTATATCAAAGGCAGGGAATTACAAAAAGTATCCAGGGATTTTCTGGCTTTCAACAAATTTCGGAAAGAAAAGAGACGGAAAAAATATTTAATGGCCGGGTTTCGATCCACGGAAGATAAATTCAATATAAAAAATCTTTGATCCGGCAAATATTTTAAGGCCCCTTTTGGCTGTCTGACCACATGTTTTTTTTTTCCTTTTTTGACGGGCGTCTGGTGGGCCTAATGTATTAGTTACTACAGTATGTCTGACAAGTGTCACATTCCTTCCCTTTATGCGTGTCTGACTTACATAATTCAGCGGGTAACTTGTCTGGCATTGGCCATTCTGAACATTCTGAGATGTGTAAGAGCATATTTTTTTCTTTTTTTCTTTTTTTAGATGATAACAAGAATGTTTGGTCCACCCTTTTTTTAGGCCTATATTAGCTGCAGGCCTTGATGCAGCAGAGATGTTATTTGGTATGGACCATTTTTTCACTCATTGTGATATGTAAGCAGCCCTTAAACACATTATGTGTGGTACTATGTAAGTTTGGTCAAGCCAATTGCTTTTCGCCCTTTTTGGGGATGTCAGAACCTTAACACATCAAGCGGTTCCCGGTAGACGTCAAGTACTCTATATACCCTATTACTTTCTACGTATCCCCGTACTCCAGAAATTTGACTAATTTCCTCCTGGGTGCAGTTCTATTAGCTCTTTCTTATTTGTTAACTTGTCAGTTCATTGTTTTTCCACATTGGTCGACTGGGATTTAGATCAATTTCTCGTAATTGTCGATTTGATTAATTAGATATGATGATACTTTACTGCTTTATTTCCCTTTTATTTTTTGGTAAGTGATACGCTAAAAAATCTGATTGTCTTAGGATGCAGTTTTCAGTATTCTAGTAGAAGAATTGTTTCTTTCCTTTGTAAAAGAATTATGATGCTTTAAGAATGATTTGATCACCAAAACATAAACGGTATAAAGATTCAAGGGACCTGACGGAAACTATGTTGTATTTGTTCAACTCTTTAGAGGTCTATGAA
>NC_090747.1:6229985-6234985 GCF_036898095.1 Palaemon carinicauda | reverse complement strand
AACACGTGGTTATTTTAAATGAACATATATCACAAGCACACGTGATTTTAATCAATGTAAATATCACCCACGAACGGCATTTAATACCGAATTCTATCTTGGGAAAATATATCCACTTGGAATTCATTTTATGGTAACAGCTTCTGGCTGGGTGGAGATTCGAACCCCCACCTCTGCGGCTGGAAGCTATGCCTACAGTGACTCTACCGAGTGAGCAATCAGAGAGATTAAAAGTTTATGACAAATCTCCATACATATTCCTGTCAAATTCAGGAATCTGTTCATAGACTTGAAATAAACCCATCTCCACCTTGATAGCTGAATCGTGAGTTTGTAACACGTGGTTATTTTAAATGAACATATATCACAAGCACACGTGATTTTAATGGTGGAGATGGGTTTATTTCAAGTCTATGAACAGATTCCTGAATTTGACAGGAATATGTATGGAGATTTGTCATAAACTTTTAATCTCTCTGATAGCTCACTCGGTAGAGTCACTGTAGGCATAGCTTCCAGCCGCAGAGGTGGGGGTTCGAATCTCCACCCAGCCAGAAGCTGTTACCATAAAATGAATTCCAAGTGGATATATTTTCCCAAGATAGAATTCGGTATTAAATGCCGTTCGTGGGTGATATTTACATTGATTAAAATCACGTGTGCTTGTGATATATGTTCATTTAAAATAACCACGTGTTACAAACTCACGATTCAGCTATCATGGTGGAGATGGGTTTATTTCAAGTCTATGAACAGATTCCTGAATTTGACAGGAATATGTATGGAGATTTGTCATAAACTTTTAATCTCTCTGATAGCTCACTCGGTAGAGTCACTGTAGGCATAGCTTCCAGCCGCAGAGGTGGGGGTTCGAATCTCCACCCAGCCAGAAGCTGTTACCATAAAATGAATTCCAAGTGGATATATTTTCCCAAGATAGAATTCGGTATTAAATGCCGTTCGTGGGTGATATTTACATTGATTAAAATCACGTGTGCTTGTGATATATGTTCATTTAAAATAACCACGTGTTACAAACTCACGATTCAGCTATCATGGTGGAGATGGGTTTATTTCAAGTCTATGAACAGATTCCTGAATTTGACAGGAATATGTATGGAGATTTGTCATAAACTTTTAATCTCTCTGATAGCTCACTCGGTAGAGTCACTGTAGGCATAGCTTCCAGCCGCAGAGGTGGGGGTTCGAATCTCCACCCAGCCAGAAGCTGTTACCATAAAATGAATTCCAAGTGGATATATTTTCCCAAGATAGAATTCGGTATTAAATGCCGTTCGTGGGTGATATTTACATTGATTAAAATCACGTGTGCTTGTGATATATGTTCATTTAAAATAACCACGTGTTACAAACTCACGATTCAGCTATCATGGTGGAGATGGGTTTATTTCAAGTCTATGAACAGATTCCTGAATTTGACAGGAATATGTATGGAGATTTGTCATAAACTTTTAATCTCTCTGATAGCTCACTCGGTAGAGTCACTGTAGGCATAGCTTCCAGCCGCAGAGGTGGGGGTTCGAATCTCCACCCAGCCAGAAGCTGTTACCATAAAATGAATTCCAAGTGGATATATTTTCCCAAGATAGAATTCGGTATTAAATGCCGTTCGTGGGTGATATTTACATTGATTAAAATCACGTGTGCTTGTGATATATGTTCATTTAAAATAACCACGTGTTACAAACTCACGATTCAGCTATCATGGTGGAGATGGGTTTATTTCAAGTCTATGAACAGATTCCTGAATTTGACAGGAATATGTATGGAGATTTGTCATAAACTTTTAATCTCTCTGATAGCTCACTCGGTAGAGTCACTGTAGGCATAGCTTCCAGCCGCAGAGGTGGGGGTTCGAATCTCCACCCAGCCAGAAGCTGTTACCATAAAATGAATTCCAAGTGGATATATTTTCCCAAGATAGAATTCGGTATTAAATGCCGTTCGTGGGTGATATTTACATTGATTAAAATCACGTGTGCTTGTGATATATGTTCATATATATATTTATATATATATATATATATATATATATATATATATATATATATATATATATATATATATGTATAAACTTATATATATATATATATATATATATATATATATATATATATAAATATATATATATATATATATATATATATATATATATATATATATATATATATATATATATATATATATATATATATATATATATATAAATATATATATATCTATATATATGTCTATATATATATATATATATATATATATATATATATAAATATATATATATATATATATATATATATATATATAAATATATATATATATATATATATATATATATATATATATATATATATATATATATATATATATATATAGTAATATGTTACTTGCCAAGTTACAAACTACCAATTAGCTACGATGGTGAAGATGGGTTGATATCAATTTTAAGTACAAAACACCTGAATTCGACAGTTATAATTACAGAAGAAATGTCATTGAATTTTTATCTTTCTTAGTGGCCAAGTGGTTTAGTCACTTTCTATACAAGCTTGCCGACAAGGGTTCAATTCCCGGCCGGTCACAAGCTCTTGCCTTTGTGTGATTTCGCCTGGGGCTTTGATCACGAGGTCGTTAAGAGAATCCAGACATCAATGTATCAAAAATATATATGGCTTATTTGAATATGAAAAACACGTCTAAATGAGCAAAATTTATCATTAATCGAATGCCAAGTAATAAACTACCAATTTGCTACGATGGTGAAGATGGGTTGATTTCATTTCTAAGTACAAAATACCTGAATTCGACAGGTATAAGTACAGAAGAATTGTCATTGACTTTTTATCTTTCTTCGTAGCCAAGTGGTTTAGTCACTGTCTATATAAGCTTGCCGACCAGGGTTCGATTCCCGGCCGGTCACAAGCTCTTGTCTTTGGGTGATTTTGCCTGGGGCTTTGATCCCGAGGTCGTTAAGAGAATCCAGACATTATTATATCAAAAATATATATGGCTTATTTGAATATAAAAAACATCTCTAAATGTGCATAATTTATCATTAATCGAATGCCAAATAACAACTAACCAATTAGCTACGATGGTGAAAATGGGTTGATTTCAATTCTAAGTACAAAACACCTGAATTCGACAGGTATAAGTACAGAAGAATTGTCATTGACTTTTTATCTTTCTTCTTGGCCAAGTGGTTTAGTCACTATCTATACAAGCTTGCCGATTAGGGTTCGATTCCCGGCCGGTCAAAAGCTCTTGTCTCCGTGTGATTTCGCCTGGGGCTTTGATCCCGAGTTCGTTAAGATAATCCAGATATTAATGTATTAAAAATATATATGTCTTATTTGAATATATATATATATATATATATATATATATATATATATATATATATATATGTAGAAAATCATATATATATATATATATATATATATATATATATATATATATATGCAGAAAATACATACATATATATATATATATATATATATATATATATATATATATATATATATATATATATATATATATACTGTATATGTATATATATATATATATATATATATATATATATATATATATATACATAAATATATATATATATATATATATATATATATATATATATATATATATATATATATATATATATATATATATATATATGTATATATATACATATATATATGTATATATATATATATATATATATATATATATATATATATATATATGTATATATATATATATATATATATATATATATATATATATATATATATATATATATATATATATATATATATATATATATATATATATACACATATATATGTATATATATATATATATATATATATATATATATATATATATATATATATATGTATATATATATGTATATATATACATATATATATATACATAAACATATATATATATATATATATATATATATATATATATATATATATATATATATATGTATATATATATATATATATATATATATATATATATAAATATATATATATATATATATATATATATATATATATATATATATATATATATATATATACACACACACACATATATATGTATATATATATGTATATATATATATATATTTATATATATATATATATATATATACATATATATATATATATATATATATATATATATACATATATATATATATATATATATATATATATATAAATATATATATATATATATATATATATATATATATAAATATATATATATAATATATATATATATATATATATATATATATATATATATATATATGCATACACATGTATATATATATATATATATATATATATATATATATATATATTATACACATACATATATATATATATATATATATATATACATATATATATATATATATATATATATATATATATATATATATATATATATATATAGAAAACTATGTTTTATATTATTCGATAAAACGACCATTGCCCCACAATAGCACAAACAAAATACTCAGAGACACTCTGCATGTAAATTAAGCCATGAATCCTCCTACAAGTTCTACTAATTGTCTTCCCGGTGTTAACATCCTTCTAACACAGGAAACAATTGAGCACATCCTGGACAACTTAAAGTTCCGTCACTGAAAAATCAAATACTAGAACAAACTACTGTTCTCTTTGTAGGTAGTATGTTCAGATAAAGAAAGGAGTGCAATCTTTAGTTTACTTTTGTTATTTGTTTTACTATAATATAAAACTGAAGTTGTAAGGAATCAGTATTGATTCAGATAAAAAGTAAAAGAATAAAAAAAATCAAATTTAGAATAAGGATTTATGATAATTAGATTTCAGTCGGAAAATGATTGGATACCATAATTGTAATCTGTAAAAAGGAACTCTTTAAAACATCATCTTCACTTATTAAGAATTCCTGGACCAAGTGGTAAAAGATTAGAG
>NC_090747.1:6222485-6227485 GCF_036898095.1 Palaemon carinicauda | reverse complement strand
CATCATCAACATATCAATACCAAACAATTTGGGAAGACCACACTGAAGGAATTAATCTAGATTAAAAAAAAACTCCATATGTTGGATAAAAGTGGGGACAAAGGATTGCCGATAGCCATACCAAAAACTTGTTGATAGTAATCTCCATTAAAACTAAATTTACACTTTTAATTCACAAACAAATTAGTTCAATAATAGTATGAGTTGATAAAGATAAATCATAAACATCTAAAATACTCGACAGGAAATACAATAAGTCATCAACCGGCAATTTTGTAAACAATGAAGTTACATCAAAACTTACTAATCTATGTTTAAACTTAAGGTTAACTTTTTGTAATTTTTCGAAAAGATCAATAGAATTTTTTATGAGAGGTTGAAATAATTTCTCTCTAATTCGGGAGTAGATAACGTTCAATAACGGTATCCTCCAGTCAAGAGGAACATCCCGCATAAAATCATATTTAGGCTTGCGTAACTGCTTGAATAATTGTTGTTTTGACCATCTTGTAGTTTCCAGGTGTTTCTTCAGGGATAGAACACTGAAATCACTAAATGGGTGGTCGATATTTTTTCTTAGTCGAGCTGGGAGTAACGTTTTGGGGATCATATGTTCGTCTAAACAACGATGTAGAAATTTTCGTCGGAGTGTAGTAGAATGTGCTTTCACAAGGGAGTTTTGAAAGTCCTTTAAGAAATAAGATAGGTAGGGGAAAACGAGGCAAAAGTTACTTGTGGCGTCCATTATGTGTAGAAATCACGACAGCTGACACGTTATGAATATAAAATGTATTATAGCCACAAAAGGAAAAATTAAAAGACTAGATTGGAGTTAGTACTTTCATCCACTCAGGACATCATCAAACTCAACAATGAGAATACATATACAAAGATATCGTATTTATACAAGAGAAGGGGATCCAACAGCTGTCAGTTTCTTAATAATTCTGGAGAAGTCAGATTTTAGATAAAAGGATAATACTGGATTCAAGGAAAACAGACCTGGGCTTAGATTCATATTTCTACCTTGAGTACAGGAGATTAAAAATGATTCAACAATATTCCTTTGGAAATAGTCATTTACATGGATTACTTTTTCCGTCTTTGACCAACCAATTCTGTGACTTGACCCTAACCAGTGGGAGGCCAAGGCATTATTAAGAGAACCCCTGGAGACGGCCACCTGATGTTGTGTTAATCTGACTGGTATACTTTTTGATGTTTGGCCAACATAGAATAAGTTACACTCTGAACAAGGAATGCTATACATTACATTATTATCATTTCCAGAACTATTCTTAATTAACATGTTTTTTATTGTACAATTATATTTAAACACTACATCAATGTCTAGTTTTTCAAAAGGGGTATAACATCTGAAAAACAAACATGAAATGACAAACAAAGCCTATTATTAATCGTTTCCTTCCTCTCTAATTGGACACTATAAAATGTTTTCTTAGCCTTATTCGTACATTTTCTAAGAAATATTTGGGATAGCAAAGATCTGTTGCAATTTTTTCTATTTTAGTGAACTCGTCCTCAATGATTGTTTTTAGATTCACTCAGCAATGTTATACGTATTTCCACACTCAGCAAAATTACCACAAATATTTTACTTATACATTAATCCTTAACATAAGAACAAATTGTTATCATCAAGTTTATTTAAAACACGTCAAAAGAAGAAATGAGGTCTGTTCAAACAACAACAACAGCAAAGATTTTTTTTTTACTTATCAACTCGAGGGATGTCACGTATGCAAGGGTAAGGAGGAATACTTCTGAAACCTACCTCTTAAAGCACCACATGTATGTGTGCCTGATGATGTTCAGACACTGGACCATTACCAATGCTCTGTATCAAAACTGTTTTAGACTTAACCATCTTTTCTCGGTATGGACCCAAATACGCTGGCTCTAGTTTGTGTTTCCTAAGTTGTAATCGTTTCAAATACACACGATCGCCCACAAATACTTTTACCGGTGCGGTTTTGAACCGACCATCATACTTTAAGCTGTGAATTTCATTAGCTCTTTCTAAAAACCTTTCTATGGTGTTTATTACTCTCCTCAATAGATTTGATAAATATACACAATATTACTTAGTTGAATAATTTGGCAATTGTCGCGAAGTATTGAGTACCGTATATGGTAACACAGGATCCTGTCCATACACTAAAAAAAAAGGCGTGTCCCTGAGCAAAGCATTATAGGCATGGCGTGCCAATGAAGGGGGTCATCAGCTACTAAGTAACGTAAGATTCACACTATTTCCCTTTTATGCGATTCCACTAATCAATTTGCTGAAGGCCTATATGCAGTCACTGAAAACTGTTCAATTTTCATCAAGTCCGTGACCGTTTTCATCACCTAATTTATAAATTCAAGATCATTATCACTTATCAAAATTTTCGGGCAACCAAACCTAGTAATGAAAGAGCACAGGGCCAGGGCTAATGAATTTGCAGATTTATCCAATATTGCGTAAGTATGAGTGTACTGAGTAAATACATCCACAAATGCACATATATAATTATGTTGCGTTAAACCAGTAGGAAATCGTCCCACTACATCCTCATGCACTCTATAAAATTAAATAGGAATCACAGGCCACTTCCTGGCTCCCATTGCAGTGTTTTTATATTCTTTGAAACAGTTACAAGCATGATAACCTTTTATATATTTCTCTACAGATTTTTTCATTCCTAACCAAAAGAAGAATTCCCGTGCTCTCCTTAATGTTCTAACAATCCCTGCATACGGACTTGCATGTACAATGTGGATGGCTCGTTTAATTAAAGCGGGAGGAAGAACTACCCATGCACAAATTTCCCCTCCCCTCTTCTCGTAAGCACAATATAAGATATAATTTTCAATAAAAATTTCTCACTAAGCACATCCAAAAATGACGGATAACTCTCCGATTCCCCTTAATCACTGCTCGCACTCTTTCCATTCATTCCTCTTTTTTCTGTCCCTCTCGGACTTCTTTTATATCCCAACTTCCCCAGTCAATCATACCTGCACAATCAGGGCATTCATTCTGGACACCCCTGGTCATGTCCTCTGTCACCCACATATATTTCCCTTCACTGCTCATATCTCTCTCTCTCTCTCTCTCTCTCTCTCTCTCTCTCTCTCTCTCTCTCTCCCGTCTCCTGCATGCGCATCAGGAGAATTCTCATCCCGTTCTCTATTCTCTCTATTTTGAGGGGGTTCTTCAATATTTTGGTTACGTTCTTCGTTCCTCTCTTGTGCTTTAGTTATTACTTCTATTACTGCACCTCTAGAGAGGGCATCAGCTACCTTGTTAGCTTTATCTTCTATGTGGAGGTAACCCTTTATATTAAACTCTAACAATCTCTCAATCCATCACGCTTGACGAGAAGTCAAATCATTTTTATAATACAAATCACGTAAGGGGCAATGATCACATTGCAACTCAATCGACTGGCGTAATAAATAGAACTGATGCCTCTCTAGAACCCAAAGAATATCCAAAGCTTCTCGATCGAATGTACTCTAATTCTTTTCTGCTCCTTTTAACGCCTGAGAGGCAAAACTAATGGGTCGCTCTTTGCCTTTATCATCTCGTTGAGAAACTACGCCACCAATAGCTACGCTACTCGCATCTATTGTCACTAAAAACAGGCAAACAAATCTAGGATATGCAAGTAATTCATTGCTAGTTATGGAAGCTTTCAAATGGTTAAAGGCCCTTTCTTCTTCCCCTCCCCAATTTATTACTTTTTGTTTCTTTAAAGCATATCAGGGTCTCGCTATCTCTCTAAAACCTCCTATGAATTTACGGTAATACCTAGCAAGTCCTAAGAACACAGTTACTTCCTTAGAGTTACGTGGCCTGGGGAAATCTGTAATAGCCTCTATTTTATACTTTACTGGGGCAGGGTTGGAAATCTTCTAGGATTATTATGTGACCTAAAAATTCGGCCTGTTTTCAAAAAAAAATTACGCTTTGACAAATCTATTTTCCTACCATTACGTCACAATGCTTCTAAAACGTTACGAATATTATTATGTTCTTCAGCCGTTTTCCCTGTAATTATGATATCATTTAAATTTACAAGAACATTATGGCCAATAAGGGCGACAAAACCACCATCATTACTCTAGAAAAATAAATTGAAGCATTTTCAATAACCAAAGGATGAAAATTAAACTGAAATATTTGATCGTTAGCCATAAATGCTGTTTTGCAATTACTTTCTTCCTGAATGGGTATTTGATAGTATCCAGATTTTATATTAACAGTTGTAAAACATTTGCTATCCCGTACTTTCTCAAGTAATTCTTCAATCGAGGGCAATGGAAATGCATTATCATTAGTGACTGCATTCAACTTCCTATAATCAACACACAATCTTACCAAGCCATCTTTTTTCCTAGCAGCTACAATTAGAGAAGCCCAGGGGGATTTGCTCTCCTCAATTATCCCTTGTTCCCTTAATTCATTAATTTCCCTTTCTATCTCCCCATGGAAATGAATGGGTACCTTATAAGGCCTTCACCTGATCAGCTCCGCCTCCCCAGTTTCAATGCTAAAGGGAAATCGATCGATCCTCCGGGGTGGCTCATCTCCAATTTCAATTATATCGGAATAATTATTGACAATATCTCTAATTACAGGCTGATATTCTGACGGACATAATTCTCGCGCTTGCATAATCAAATTCTGAGTGCGTTCGTATGTGCCGGCTGGAGTTGTGGCTCTCAACATCACATTATAAGCAATTTTACATAACACAGAATCACTTCCTAAAACAACTCTTTTATTTGACAAATTAACTATCGTTATATCAGCTCTGTTCTCTTTTATTTCGGTCAAGACCTCTAATATCATATGGGCCAAACTGTTATGGGGTTTAAAAACTACCTTGGTTCCTTTCGCAAGAGGGCTACACGGGGTCACAGATATACTCGTAAGGGTCTGGGGAGACAACACTTCTCCTCTCTCAGGTACATCTGTTACCTTACTT
>NC_090747.1:6209985-6214985 GCF_036898095.1 Palaemon carinicauda | reverse complement strand
AGTGCGGGAGTTTATTCTGTAATGTCCGCAGTAAGAACTTCTGTGGACATCATTATTGCAGGAGGCACGCAGCATGCACAGCCCCCAGAGGTGTTCTCCGCTATTGGGACGCTCAGGTTTGTACAGTTTGTTCTAACCTGATTACCGAGGCTTTTGACGACCGTAAGTCAACGGAGTCAAGGGATGCTGCCAGGGAAACATTACTATCCTGGGTGAGGGGTTTTCAGAAAAACACCTCAGGTCCCTACCTTCCAAATGAGAAGATGAGGGCCTACCTTTTCCCTAAAGCATCGGCTGATGCAATCATCTCCCAGCCTCGGGTGGAGATACCAATTGCCCTGAATCCGGTAAATTCTGAAGTCTCAGCCGCCCTTCAAGACATGCAAGTTGACGATAGGATGTCGGAGGTGTCGGATTCTACTGAGAAGGACCTTCTAGGAGAAGGTCAGGAGGAGGAGCTGTTTCAGACTCCTCAAGTAGAAGAGCAAGAAATCGACGAAGTGTCTGTTACATCGGTTCCGGACCCAGAACCGGTTCCTTCTACATCGTCTGCTATCCCTGATGAACTGGGAAGGACTCTTTCTTCCATTGTTGAGATGATCCAACAAATTCAAAGGAAGAATGATGAGAAGGAAGCTGCAATGAAACTGGAGTTACGTAGACTCGCAGCATTACGTGGGCCCCAGAATCAGCTCATTGTGAAGGATTTTCCCTTGTGCTCGAATACCAATCCTTGGAAGTATGCCGAACACATGCCAATGACATCCGGGGAGATTGTAATCTCAGAAAAGTTGGGAGCAATTCCCCTGGAAGAAGTGGAATTTTGGCCCAACAAAGATTTTTATCCGGACTGCCATGCCCGTCTTAGGAAGGAGCCAGCCTTAAAGGAGGAGACGGAGCCGCAGGTCTAAGTTTTTTACCATAGTAAAGCTCAGACATTACTATTGAGCTCGATGAAAGAGAGGGGCTTCACTAACTCAAAGGTGCCTGCCTTGAGTAGAAGCTTCCCTCCTTTTGTGGCCTCTCCTACCGGAGCCTTTCCATTTTGGGGAAAGGGATATAAAGCTGCCTTAAATGCGGTGGAGGCAGGGAAACCATGCCCCTCCTTGGACGAGTGGAAGCCGTTATCTCTGACCTTGCCCTTGGACCAAGAAGACTGGAAGGACGTACACCTTACCTTCTCAGTCGGGAAACTAGATGCTGATATTGCTGAACGCCAGTTCGGTGAGGCGCTTCCAAAACTGTTGGAGGCTCTCTTGCATAGAGAGCAAGAGACAAAGGAAAGACTTGCGGCATCGATGTCGTTGCAATCAACACTAGAAACGATGTCCAGTGACCCCAAGAACCAGGACATGTTCATGGTTGTGGCCAAAACTCATCTGGCCACAGCTACGAAGGATTTCTATAGCTTTATTAAAGCTAGGAGAGCCTGTAGAGAGTTCCTGTTCGCCTCGGTTGCGGTGAGGCACGAACCGAGGATACTGATCTCCTCTCGTACTTGGGGTAAAGACCTCTTTCGTAATGAAGTGGTTAAAGAGGTAGCAGACGAAAGGCCTAGGCCATCCTCTCGGCCGGCTAAACCCTACCGACAGCAACATCAACAACAACTTCCTGTGACCGCGGTGCTTCAGACGGTGGCACAACCTCCAGCCAGGTATCAGCTGGTAGCTCAATAAACGGCGACACTGTCGCCAGTTCTTAACCCAGCCTCCGAAGGCAGACTTTTTCCTTTCGTTCAAGAGCCAGAGGAACAGCCAGAGGTTCTTCTAGATGCCCTTCGAGAGGAAGGGGATCCAGGGGAGGATGCGGTCAAGGAGGCAAGGCCTCAGGTCCACAACAGCAGAAGTAGATACATCCAGTAGGAGGGAGATTATAGCTTTTTAGGGATCGCTGGACCTTTGATCCCTGGGCCCACAGCCTAAATAAGAATGGACTAGGTTGGAGCTGGAGCAGTCCTCCACCTCAATTTCCTCAATTCTTCCAACACTCAACCCCCGCTCTGGAAGAATATGTCCGAGAGCTCTTAGTCAAAAGAGTAATCCGGAAGTCTAAGTCCATCAAATTTCAAGGAAGGCTGTTTTGTGCTCCAAAGGAGGACTCAGAAAAACTCAGAGTCATTCTGGGCATATGCTGTGTCTATAGACTTGCCTGACGCTTATTGGCACGTTCCAATTATTCGTCACCTCTCCCTCTACCTAGGCTTCAGGAAACTTAGATAGCGTTACGCCTTCAGAACCATGCCTTTTGGGCTAAACATAGCCCAAAGGATTTTCACAAAGCTCGCGAACGCAGCCGTCCATCAGTTATGCCTAAAAGGGGTCCAATTAGTAGCCTACTCGGACGACTGGCTGGTGTTGGCAATATCCAGGACAGTATGCATGCAAGCTTCGAAGATAGTGATACTGTTCCTGGAACATCTGGGATTCAAGATCAACATCAAAAAGTCTCGTCTATCTCCGGCTCAAAAATTTCGGTGGTTGGGAATCCACTGGAATTTGGAGTCATATCGACTTTCCATTCCTAGTAAGAAGAGGAAAGAAATAGCAGGATCTGTCAAGAGACTATTGAAATCCAAACGGATATCAAGACGCGAACAGGAGAGAGTGCTGGGCTCTCTACAGTTTGCTTCGATAACAGATCCAGTGCTAAGAGCACAGCTTAAGGATGCAACAGGAGGCTGGAGAAAATATGCATCAAACGCGAAGAAATGGCACCTGTCACCAGTTCACATTCAAGAGTTCCGCAATGTGACAGCGGATGCTCTATATAAGTTTACACCTATAGAGTCAGAATGGTCCCTTGATGCAGGATCGTTCTCCTTCATCTTGAGTCAAGTCCCAGAGCTGCAGATAGGCCTCTTTGCGATGAAAGACAACAAGAAAATAGTTCATTATGTGTCCCCTTATGAGGATCCGTTAGCGGAGGCAGTGGATGCTGTGTCCCTGGGCTGGATCAGATGGTCCTCTATCTATCTGTTCCCTCCGCACACCTCCTTTTGAAGGTCCTCGATATGCTGAGATCCTTCAAAGGGAAAGCTGCAATAGTGGCTACAAGTGGCCAAATAGCATGTGGTTCCCTCTGGCATTGGAACTACGATTAAAATTCGTTCCACTACCGGATCCATCCCTGTCTCAGCGAGTACAGAAGTCGACTGTCTTCGCTCCATCACACAAAATGCAGAACCTACCTCTCATGATTTTCTCTCCTTAATGATGACAAAAAGATTCGGTGTTTAAAAGTCGGTTTAGACTTTTGGAGGAAACCAGAAGACATTATGAGGCTTCATGGAAGAAATAGCTATCCTTTGTCAAGGTGAAGAAACTGAAAGAAATCCCGACAGATTCCTATTTTTCATTCTTCATTCTCCTTCATGAGCAAGGTTTAGCAGCCTACACAATTCTATTGTTCAAGCCTGCCTTGACAAATCCGATACCATATGCCTTACAGGTCGACCTTTCTAACGACGTTCTTAATGAATTAGCCCTTCAGCGCTTCCAAAGACCATTTGCTTGGTCACTAGATATGACTCCTCATTGTGTATAAATAATGAACAATGAAGAATGTGCTTAGAAGGTTTTGAATTTAAGTCATATTTCTGTTTGTACTCGCCTTGGGGACCAGAGTTAGTGAATAGAGGCTCTCTCTACAGAGGAAGGCCACGTCCAGTTCTTGGAGGGAAAACTGATTCTATTTCCAGACCCAACGTTTCTTACCAGAAACAAGCTACCCATCAACAGGTGGGGTCCCTAGAGAATCTGCCCTCTGGAGGAAGATGCATCTCTATGTCCAGTGGAGTGCCTAAAGGTCTATCTTCATAGAACTTCCGACTTTATGGGAGGACAGCTGTTCAGAAGAGGAACCCTGGGTTTAAAGTTATCTATAACTAAAGGCGAAATTCACCCGTGTTATTCGCAGAACAGATCCAGACAGTACACCCATTAGTCATGATCCGAAGAAAGTTGCCTCCTCCATAAAATTTCTTTAATTATATGGACTTTGAACATCCTTATTTGCACACCGGCTGGTAGTCATCCAAGGCGTTCTTTATGCACTATGCGAAGCAAGTGGAGCAACTTATGAGATCTGTGGTAGCAGCAGGTTGAATTCTTTAACCTTCTGTTTTAAGTCTGCGAGGAACAGTGTAATTAATTTGGGACGTTTAATTAAGAGGGTGCGCGTCTAGTCCCTGTATGTTACTACACGCTGACTGATAGACCACGAAGTGTCCTTACAAACTGTTCTATTGACGTCGGTAATCTATAGCATAATACGGACACTTGTGCCAAGCGTTTTTTACGCTAGTGTATGTAAACAGTATACAGACTATATCATTATTATTAATAATTCTATTGAAATGGCAAATCTGTTTCCTAGTAGATGAAACAATATTTTCTGTTGACTGTTTTTCTTTATGCTTTTACGTATATCATCCACATTATATAAATTTTATAAATGTGCTCTGATATGTACGTTTATTAAATTTTAATAAACTAGTTCATAATAAACCCTGCGTCTTTTCGCCCACACTCATTTTATTAGAAACGTACTGAGCATTAAGATTAAAATATGGATATTTTTATCATGGTATGTGTTTCGAGACTGTTCCCTGATTCAAGCAAAAGTCCACTTACTCTAACCCTTCCATGGAAGGGTTGACGTGGTGCCCTAACGGGTTGGTTGGTGGCAAAGAGGCAAATTTTTTTTCTATGCGGATACAACCATTATCCAATAGTTACTAAGAGTGGTCACTTTGGGGAAAGTGTCACAAATTCATTCTGACTTTGGCAACTCTTATACAAACTTTGCTTTATAATGTATAGGGCAAGACCATTATACAAGCTTGTCATTTTGTTATCCATAAGTTTTTATATACTCCTCGAGACTTTTCCAGAGTCTAGTACGACTCTTCCCTGTAGGGGGCAGGAAGCAATAACATAGTTCATGCTTAGATGTAATGATGTATGACGGTAACATCATAGGTCTCTAGGTCCAGACAGACC
>NC_090747.1:6188084-6190584 GCF_036898095.1 Palaemon carinicauda | reverse complement strand
AATCTCTTTGTAATGAGTTCCTACCTTCACCACAAGTAAATTAATTTCTCTACTTATTCTTGTGTCATTGGCGAAACTTCTCACTACAGAGTCTTCAACATTACAGCCTATGTCTGAGATCATAATAAAAAACAACAGCTCAGCTAATACCCTACCATGTGGCACGACAGATATTAACTGAGCTTCATCTAATTTCTCGTCATCTGCAACCAGTATCTGTTTTCTGTTTTGTAGAAATTCTTTTATTCATATTCCTATCTTTTCCTCAATATTATGCTTTCTCATTTTTTCTTTAATATATTATGGTCTACCTTGTCAAATGCTTTTGCAAAATCTAGATATACCTAATCTGTGTCTTTTTTATTTATCATATCATTGTATATGTTTTCATAATGTGCTATCAGTTGTGTTTGTGTACTTTACCGGGCACAAAACCGTGTTGTCCTATATTAGATAAAATATTTTCAACCAAATTATTCAATCTTTTCTTTTTTATTACCCTTTCGTACACTTTCATAATATGTGATGTTAGACTAACTAGTCTATAATTGCTTGCCTCTAGTCTTGATCCACTTTTAAAAATAGGGGTTATATATGCTAATTTATGTTTAACATATATGTCGCTCATATCTACACTTTGTCTTAGCAGTATTGTAAGCGGCTTTGCGATAGTGTGTGCAGTTTTTTTAACAAAATTGCTGGAACTTTATCTGGCCCGGCCGCTGATCCATTTTTTATTTTGCTTACAGCCTACACAATATATACTTCATTAATATTTATATTCGTTAGATATTCAATATTTTCTTCTCTCATTTCTGTTTCTTTATTCTTATTTGCAATTCTTGGCGTGAATTCACTCATATTTTTCTGCTAATATGTTGCATATTTCCTTTTTTTATTCGTTAACCGTCCTTCTATTTCATCTTTTTTGCATAGGAGTAAAATAGTTTGGAGGTTTTCTTGATATTTTGAAGTGTCCTTTCTTTAAAGTCCTTTTTTTTTCATTTTCTTTCGATTGTATAATTTTTTTTTTTCTGTATTTTCTATCTTACTTTTTATTTCCATCATTTTCAATAAATTTTTTCTTTCTTTTGCAAGATTTTTCTTCCACTTTCTAGTTTTCTGAAATAAGATCCTTCTGTTTCTTAGTATACATACTTGATGTTTAATTTTTTTTTTTTTTTTGGGGGGGGGGTACATATTTTTCAACAATTTTTTCCAGTATTTTGTACAATATATCCATATTTAACTGTATATTATCACTTAGTAATAAATTTTTCCAATCTTTGTTCAATTCTTCATTTATCTCTAACCATTTTATATTCTTTTAATAGAAATACTATTTTCCCTATACTTCCCATCGTTTTGAGCTTTGTTTATCTCTATGTTCACTTGCTTTGGAATTGACTAAGGGTTGCCTCCACGATCAGAGGGTGAATTTTCCCATTTTTTTTTCTTTGCTAAAAGTCTTCCTTTTGCCTATCAGAAGGCTGTGATATGTGTAGAATTCATCTCCAGCCTCTATAATGCCCCCCCCCCCCTGGTCATCAACGCCCCCCTTATGTTAATAGTAAAAATACGAAATATCATTAATAATTTTCTAGTTTTTTCAGTTTACCCCCTTAAAAACTGTTCAAAGTCGTTTTCTCATATCAGTGATTTCAAAGAAAATGGGCTCAGGGGAGACTATGATTTTATATCCAATATTTTCGTCATCAGACAAAAATCGTAATTTCTCGTTTTTTCTTTTTCGGGAGAGGGGTGAATTTCTTTGCTTGTCCTGCTCTTATGCCTTGAGTAATATAATATTTAGATGTTTTAGGCCATCAAGTGACATGATACCTAGAAAAACACAGAAGGTTTTTTCCCTAAATCGAAATTTTAATTTTTGGTGAATTTTTATTTCCAGGTATCCCTCCATCACCAGCCGGGCTTTCACTAAAGTTAATGCTCGTTTTTTTCTTGCTGTGTGCTTATTTACTGTTCGATTTTGATAAAACTTTGTCTGCTTGTTCCAGGTGGATAAACAAACATAATTACAGAGCGAATTTCAATTCAAGACATTAGTTTCTCACTGGTCACCAAACAAATTTTAAGTCGCTAGCTCCGATTTTCACATTTTTATTCATAAAATCCTTTATTTTCCCTGTAGGATGATAAAACTTACAGAGGATATGCCTTATTATAGTGCTAATAATGCCTGAAAATTTCATTAGCGTGTCTTGATTAGTGTATTTTTGGGAAATATTTTTTACGATTGGCACCCCATGAAAGGGGAGCCTACCCTTATTTAACCCTATGACATTGTGGTCTGAAATTCCCGTGTTATACACTATTATTTCTTTAACATAATTCACCTCATTCACAAATACTAAATCTAGGACATTCTCCTTTCTTGTTGCAATGTGGTTTATTTGTTGCATATTATGTTCTAACAGCATATCTTGAAGCATTTCAAACTGTCTCTTATCTTTTGCGGTATTATTACTCTCTTTTTTAT
>NC_090747.1:6160584-6165584 GCF_036898095.1 Palaemon carinicauda | reverse complement strand
CTCTATTTTCATTTAAACTTCGCCAAGACCCTCGACACCCATTACATTCTCTATACCTTGATTATTCATTCTAACTTTAGTATTAAAGTCGCCAATCACAATTTTAATTATTATTTCATAAATAAAACCAGATTATTTAGTGCTACAAAAGAGCTTGGTCTTTGTTTGTAACATTTGTTTTTATGCAAATGGAATTTCACTAGGGTCAAAATTGAAAAACAGTTCTTTCAGCTAAAATAGCCTTGAATTCAAGATGAAAATCCACAATGCTATCTTCCTTCGTACATGAAGGCTTCAGTGGAAATTACAATATTCAAACTTATAGACCATAGGTTCTAATGTAAAGTTCATGTATTCCTTGTCTTTGAAGGGTTTTCATTAATGTTGAAGTCTTGACAGAATCTATAAATGCCATACATAGTGGTTTTTCATACTGTTTCGAGATTTTTATCAGTTGGGCAATTACATAAATACAGTCAGTTGTTGAATAACAGAATCTGAAGCTTGCCTGTTCCTTTGGCTGTTTAACGTCTTACTCTTATTCCATTCTTCCTAATATGATCTTTGAAAATATTTTATGTATTACTGAGAGGAAACTTACTGGGCCGTATTTTTTCCAGGCCATTTGTGTCTCCATTTCTGTGAATTACTGCAATGATAAAGTTTTTCCTAGCTGTAAGTATAGAGCATCCTTGCTGTCCTTTGCTGTAAAGTTCAGCGACTTTTACTTTTCTGATATCTCCTTCGTCTATTAATATATAAATTCTTTGGCATTTTCTCCGGCTGCCTTTTAAAGCTTTCCTTAATTTTCCTATTATTAGTTTTGGTACCGTCACTCTTCCTACACTTAAATCAGATGCCTCTGTCACTCACTGTCCAAAACAAATGAAATCCTATTGGCTGATGTGTTTGACCAAACGAAACTCAATCTTTATCATGCCAGTTTTTTCTTGCTGAATGTTGAAACTTTTGAATGTGTGGAGTGCTATAGATATGTAGATGCTCATGAATGTGTACACCAAAATATTTGTTTTCTTTTTTATAGGCTGTAGATTTCTCAGCTCCCAAATTATTATTTTATTTATTATTATTATTTTTCTTTGCAGGTCTACAAGAAGAGTTTCTTTTAGCACTTATTGGAGAATTGGTAGTTACTCTTATGCAAATGTATTTGAATTAGCTCAGTTCTAGCTGATTGCTGCCCAATTTTCATTACTCCCATAATACCTAAAGGTTTTTATCATCTTTTGGTAAAATGTCTAAACAGGTTTGATGAGATAATGATCTGTGCACTACTCTGCAATTTGGTTTTCGTAAAAGGTTTGGGGCATGTGATGCCTTTCTTACAATCTCCAATGTTGTAAAGAAATCCCTTGATTTTGATCTGGAGGTTGGTTGGTTTTGGTGCTTACGTTGACTGTGTTAATCACGAGGTCATTCTTTTTAAACTTGAACAGTTGGGGGTGGGTGGGTCTTTTCTTGAATGTAGATCTTGGGTAGGTGAATCCCTTAATAGATATCTAGCTAAAATTAGTGTATGGTGTAAGTTGAGGGGCATGAAGTGGAACCCTAATGAAGCTCAAAGTATTATTGTAAGTATGCTGTGCATTTATTTTGTATTGTCTTAAATGCAACTTCTAACAGCATCCCTTTAATTTCTACGTTGCAAACGGTAAATTGGTGAATATATATGAAATATCTTAAGCCTGTATAGGTTTGCTTTTACCAAACCGGCCTTATGATCGTGTTGCTGGTTATATGGGGCTGGCAGTGAATGTTGTGCGGATTTATGGTGCAGCATAACACGAGCTCACGTTCTAGGCCATAAACACTGCCCGTGACACCGACTCCGCTGACATCATCCTTAGTCATCGTCACCACGGCCATATTTGATAATTTCACTGTTGTTGCCATTCATTGCCATGGATTGTTGAGTAAAGAGTTGAAGAAGATGATTATCATATTAGAGGAAATCTCTAAGACGAGTGTATGGTGAGAAACTTCACAAGATTTGGCTCATGTATAAGACTTCACAAAGGAAAGTGTCATGAAGAAGTAATCTTCAGATGTTCTGTATCGTCGTTTTAATGCTCTTAGATAACTCAGGAAGCATAAAGACGTTGACATACTTTATTAAACAAATGCCCTACAGTACAGAGTGGGAAGACACACCACAGCCTAACACCTGGGTCACCTCCAGCCATCAAGTGCCTCCTTGTGAATGTGAACAGTATGCGGAAGTAGCAGGTGGCACAGATGAAGAAGTCATTGAAGAATCATTTATGTGCTACTCTGCCATGAACAAAATAGGCGACTACCAACAATGAGCCATCAATGCTGGTGCTGGACAATGCATTCTACTAAGGTCAGCTGACGGAGAAGAGCCACTAAAAAACCTGTGATCATGAAATGGCTGGAGTGCCGCTGGGTACCAATCATAACATGTGCAACAGTGAACCGGCCAGAAACTCACTTTACAGTTGACAGAATTATCTGGTCTTGTGGTCATGAGGTCATTAGGTTACCACCTACTTATCATGAGTTAAACACTATTAAACAAGTTTTTGGCCGTACGCAAGTAACATGTGAGTTCCACATTGCTGAGATTCACTCGGGTAGATCTGCAATCACGCCTCCGGAGGCAAAGCTTATCGAATTTTGGCAGCAGACTCATACATTTTTTTGAATTCGGAATATTTTTTTGATTTCATTTTCTAACAATGGTATTATAATATTCACTAACATATTAAAAGTCAAATTATCAACATATACAGCATTATAGTAAAGCACTTTCAGAACATTGCAACATCACTGTGAAACTCGTACGGATTCTGATGCATAAGGGTCTTCAAGGAGAACTGAAATGGGTATTTCTCTCTCTCTCTCTCTCTCTCTCTCTCTCTCTCTCTCTCTCTCTCTCTCTCTCTCTCTCTCTCTCTCTCTCTCGCGCGCGCTCTCTCTCTCTCTCTCTCTCTCTCTCTCTCTCTCTCTCTCTCTCTCAACTTCACTAACTCCGCTAATATGGCCGATATTACCTCCTCGGAACTCTTACTAGAGCCAATTTTCTTCTTGCTTATGTTAACAAGATGTTGAAATTATCTTTCCCTCTTTGGCATGAGGAAATTCTTGCTAAAACCAAGCAAGACAGACATAAAAAGGAACGAATGTCAAAGGTCAAACCCAAACATGAACTCTCCCTGAAGTTTGTGCTTGCACTGATGGCCGAAGAGTGTAATACTTCGTATTGTGACTCATGGAATCTATACAAATGCCATTGCTCATATTTTTTTCATATATATCAAAATGTAATAATTATCAAAAATTACGAAAACAAAAGAAATACTGCATTTTTTTATAGGAATCAATGTTACGTTTACTAATTACCCTCTAACTATGAAAGTAAGAGGAATCTTGACAAAATATTTTGTATACCAATTTTCCATTGCCATAAGAAGCTCAGTGAATTTTTTCAGGATGTTGTGTCTTTCGTCATATACCCCAATATATTGGCATACCGGTCAGGCACCTTACTACCCTGTGTGTAATAAGTATAAAGGCCATGTAAAGGTTAAAATCCCTTCAGAAAGTACAATTACATTTTTAAACCCTCATATGTGATACCAATGGACGAGCAGGGACTTTGTCCCAAAACTTTATATACAATGATAAACTAATGGTCTTCATAGAATTTCTACTTAAGAGATATAGGATTGATAAGGCTGTAGCGGAAGAATTGCTTTGAGATATTTCTCTCTGTCAATGGATGCTTATTTACTGATGATATAAAGAACAATGCAATATTTATTTCTCCAAAGTAAGAAAGGTGAGATAATCCCAGATAAATTAAGTTTAAATAGATAAATAAGATACCAGATAAAATTAGAAGGAGTTGAAGATGTACTGAGAACTATATATAGACAAACATAGAAGATCAATATTAATTACACTGAGGAGATGATAAATTTACATTGAATGATTCGACGAATGGGAAGAAAACAAAATTTTGGGGTAAGACAGAAATTAGAAAGACTATTAAACTCCTTGTTCAATAACATGAAATCACTGGGCACTCATGCAAATAAATATTAATATTATGAATAAATATTATGATTGTATAAAGTATGTTATCCAAGAATTTCAAGGTAGGTTCAAAAGTATGTATTCTATGAATGTATATTAAGGTGGGAATGAAAAATGTCTCCAAATACTTAAGGTGCCATATAAAGTATTAAAATACAAAGAAGGTGCTAAGAGAATATTTGATAAAGTTATGGGTAATGTTGATAGTTGATGTACCGAAATCTACGAGGGATCAACATTTGCAAATATAGTGAATACTTTAATAAAGATGTCAAAAGACCAAAAAAAGGTTATTATTGCATTTTTATAGGCAATGCATTGAATAGTATTTTGTGCTGCAAAGGTAACAATGATAGACATGTAAGTAACTAATGATTATGATTATAATATAAATATGAAAAGATGAATTATCCCAATAAATTTAACATGAATGTATATAAAGGAAATGAGTATATTAAAACAATTTAGATCAATGATGTTAATCAAGTTAAATTTAAGAAGTATGAAGAAAGGGGTAAAATCCAAATAGTTTATGATGTAAAGAGATGAGCTGTGTTGCTAAAGTCAAACTAGATATAAGTAATACATTAAAGAAAGGAAGATAATAATATAATTAAAGATATAGAATATGCACTAAGAACTAATTTAGAGAAGATGAATTTTCAAAAGTGTATTTTTAATCCGGTAATAATTACACAGGAAATAGTATACTGCAACTACATAAGTTACGTTATATTCATTGCACCCTTCAATTTTTCAAGTTAGGAATTAGGGGGGTGGGAACACATGAAATGTTTATTATGCCTTTGTAATAGATAATTCCAAGACAGAAAAGGAAATGTGAGGTGACTTGATTGATATAATCTGCAAATGGCTTTTCCTGTTTACAAGATTTTTTTTCTAACATTGAAATGTTAGTT
>NC_090747.1:6135584-6140584 GCF_036898095.1 Palaemon carinicauda | reverse complement strand
TAAGCCGATTAGTCATAGAATTTGGAAGGGTATGGGAGAGAAGGAAGTTAAGAGTTAATGTGGGTGAGAATAAGGTTATGAGATGCACGAGAAGGGAAGATGGTGTGAGGTTGAATGTTATGTTGAATGGAGGGTTACTTGAGTAGGTGGATTGGTTTAAGTACTTGGGGTGTGTTGTTGCAGAAAATGGTGAGGTAAAATCAGATGTACGTCAGAGAGTGAATGAAGAAGCAAAATGTTTAGAGAAGTGAAAGGAGTGGTAAAATATATTGTTGGGCATGAATGTAAAGAGAGTTCAGTACGAGAAAGGGATTTTACCAACTATGATTTATGGATCGGAGTTGTGGGGAACGAAAGTGATGGAGAGATAAGGTGTCTGAGGAGTATGGGTTTTGTATCTCGAGAAAATAGGGTTAGAAACGAAGTAATGAGGGTGAGAACGTGTGTAAGAAATGAGTTAGCAACTAGAGTGGATATGAATGTGTTGAGGTAGTTTGACCTTGTTAAGAGAATGAAATGTCTCATTGCTAGAAAAGGTGATGAATGCAAGAATTGATGGGAGAAGTACAAGAGGAAGGCCAAGGTTTGGGTGGATGGACGGAGTGAAGAAAGCTCTAGATGATAGGAGGATATAGATGAGAGAGGCATGACAGTGTGCTATAAATAGGAAGGAATGGTGAGCCATTGTGACGTAGTTCTGGTAGGCCCTGCTGCTTCCTTCGGGCACCTTGGATGACCGCGGAGGTAGCAGCAGTAGGGGATTTAGCTTTATGAAGCTTCAGCTGTGGTAGATAACGGGGGAGGGTTGGTTGTGGCACCCTACCAGTACAAGCCGAACTCGGTTGAGTCCCTTGTTAGTCTGGGAAGAGCGTAGAGAGGAAGGGTCGACTTTTTTAAATTTGTTTATGTCGGTTACCCCCCAAAATTGGAGGAAATGCTTTGGTATATGAATTAATCATAGTCCCTGTGTTTGAAACCAAGAAATAATATTATAAATGCTATGGCTGGCAAGCTACACAACCTCTCAAATTCCAAACACCCGTGTTTGTTTTTACATTGAATCTGTTACAGTTGAAAATATTAATACCCAAACTTTGAGACAATTATATAACCCCCAGACAGCAATATATAATAACTCTGAATATCCAAAGGTCTGTTCAGTACACTCAAAACAACACTGGGTAATTATTATTAAGAACCATTCAAACAACTTCTTACTTCGATTCTTCAAATGGGATTCTAGAGAGCACTGGGATAAAACTGGGGATTGAAATAATACACTCTTTAAAAAAATAAATATATTCTGAAAAGTTACAACACTGAAAGAATTTACATAAAAAAAACCACTCAAAATATTAAATATGAACAAAACTTAGATTAAGACAATAGTGTTACCCTGTGAGAATTGAATAATCACTTGACTTGAAATAATGAATCTGAATAAAAGCTTAGACTAACAAAAAAGAAATAACTACACTGAAAACTATATAATCACTTGACTCGAAATATTAAATCCGAATAAAACCTTAGACTAAGACAAAAGAAATAATTATACACTGAAAATTATATAATCACTTGACTCGAACTATTAAATCTGCATAATGCCTTAGACAAAGACAAAAAAAATAAATACTTATCAAAATTATACAATCAATTTTTTCACTTTAAATTAAACTTTACATATTACCAGCACTCACAACAATACAACTAATTTAGAATCACTTGCAAGTCTTACAGCAACGTTTAACACACTACACGCGATATACATCGGGGCACAAAATCAGTTTGGATAGGACATACTATAGGCACTTTGAGAGAGAGAGGATGTACTTAGGCTCTTTCACAGGATGACTTGTTTCTCTTTTGCTGCTATACACCCATGCATCCTGGGGGCACTCACATATGAATTTAGTAACTTCTTCATTATTCTGATAAATTATTCTCGTTGTTTAGGGGCCCGCACCTAGCGACGCCCAAGTTATCAACTAGATAAAAATCATGGGGATGAACCTTGCTTTCAGGCTATTCTCTCTCTCAGCTGCTCTGCCCACCTACCGTTTGTGGAAAAATAATAGTAGATATAATCTAACAATGTGGTTTCCGAGAACCTTCAAAAACATGTGGCAAATATAAGAATTTTCTATTTTCTCACGAACATTACACAATACCTCATAAAATATAAAAAAGATTCATATAAGCACTTGTTCATTTCTTGTATGGATCACATAGCACTCATAAACATTTTACGTATGACTTCATAACAAAGATATGTTAAACAAAAAGTTAATTCTTGAAAATAACATAAATTAACATACATAGACTTGAAAGAAGATTACAATGAAATTAACGACTGATGTCTCATGTAATTAAAATACCAAACTTATATCTATTGTAGATGAACTCACCTTAGAATCTGGCTATTTACCTCAACTGCAAAAAGGAAATATATAGATAAAATGCACTAATAAATTATTCACTCTACACAAGACCAGCTTCGTAACACAGCTCCCCCCAAAAAACATTCTTTTTCCGGGCGTGAATCCATCGATTCAGTCTAATATAAATAATCTGCATCCACGTTATCTTTACCTGATATACGCTTCACATTAATGCAATATGGTTGCAAACATAATGACCACCTAATTAACTTTTCATTATTTTTTTTCATCTTATTAACAAAAATTGAACGATTTTGATCCAAATACTAAGTAATCCCTTCATTTTGTGGTCGATTGACATAGAACTCAAACTTGTTTATCGCTGCAACTAAGGCAAGCAGTTCCTTTTCAACTGTCGAGTAGGGTCACTGATGTTTCTTCAGCTTAGATGACATAAAACAAACAGGGTGAAGACTTCATTACTCGTCTTCTTTCAGTAAGACAGCTCTAATCCCATTATCTGATGCATCCACTTGGCTAAGGAATTTCTTGTTGAAATCAGGTGCTCGCAGTATCGGTTTCGAAGTTAATATGGCTTTAACATGTCGAAGGATTCCTGGCACTCGCTGGTCCATGCAAATTTTTTCTTGGGGGTATTCAAAACTTTCAAGGGATAGACCACAGCCGAAAAGTTCTGGGAAAAACTTTGGTAGAATCCTCCCATCGCTAAAAACATTTATAAATGTTTCCTCCTTTTTGGTGGGGGGGAGGGTGGTATTGATGCATTCTTTATTCCTTCAACGTTAGTGGCTACCGGGGTGATTAATCCTCTTCCTACAAGTACTGAATTGTTGCCTTTCCAAATTCACTCTTCTCCAGGCACAAGCGGCACCCAACCAACTTCATTAACCAGAAGGATGTCTACTCCTTTGACAGCCAATGAATCCTTTACAGCAAAATCTAAATTACCTGTCACCTCCTTGTATGACAGTTTCAAACGGTCAATAGGGGTAACCTCTTCACCTCCTATTCCCTTCAAAATAACTGAGTCTCCTGTGAGAGACTGTTCCACCAACGGATTTACTCCTCATATCACCTCACTATGGTTACAATCTGTGTCGCGCAATATCTTGACTGGGGCTCACTCATTCCCGTCTATTGCTAATAATATACCTTCATAAATATATGATTAAAAGGTATCTATGCTGTTTAGGTTTGTCCTGTTCATCGTGTAAACGTGTGCTAGGTAATTTTCCTCTTCGGACAATCCCATTTGTTTCTTTGTCTTCACATTCTGTGAATTGAATTATCCTTAATCACTTGGACGACTCCCTTCGGTTGGTTCGACCAACATTCCTCACTGATATGGCCTTTCTTGCCACACTTAAAACAGACAATGTTAATCTTGGGCATGTCTAGCACGGTAATTGAAGGAGGATGATTCGATGATTGTTGCTGTGGAACTATCACATTCTGCTTAGGAACAGTACCAGTGCTGCTTCCGCTGTAACTATTGAACTTGTTCACATATTTATTACTGAAATGGTTTCCATGCTTTGCGGAATACTTGACACTTGGTCAGAATAACCATTGGAATTTTGTACCCGAGGAGGGTTTAGGACTGGTGATATCCTAATCGTCACTCAGCAAATCAGCTTTATCAGGTATCTTCACTTCTCTCGCTCTCTCAAGTATGTTCGAATATGTTCAGGAATTCCACATAGATATTGTTCTATTACTATCAATTCTTCTAATTCATCCTTGTACCTCACGTTAACAGCCCCTGTCTATCTCTTAAAACATCGTCGTACCTTATAAGCTTAACCCAGGAAAGTAATTTTCTCGTCCTTCCTCAAACTTCCGAACCTTTCATGATATTCAGGGGACATCTGATATACGTGCAGTGTGCTCCTCGTCACTTCTTGATACTCCTTCCTCTGGTTCTGAGATGAGGACAGGTAGGAACTGTGTCCTATCCCAAACAGTACTCTGTGCGATAACACAGACGATTTATCTTCGGGCAATTGTATCATCAATGCGACCGTTTCTAAATGATAGAATAATTCATCAGGAGACTCTTCTATGAATTTTGGAATCAACCTCCAAGTGTTCTACACATAAAACCCGGGATCGAGCATAACAGGGGTCACCTCTCTCTGCATGAGCAATCAACAGATCTAACTCCCTTGAGTTTAATGCACCTTCCCTGGCCTCTTCTTTCTCTTTTTCTTCTCGTTCTCTCTCTCTCTCTCTCTCTTTTCTTCTTGCTATCTCTCTTTTTCTTCCATTCTCCTCGCATGTCTTCTGACTTCCCTTTATTCTTCTCCCTTTTCTGCCATCATCTTCAACTTGATCAAATTCTCCTCCGCTGCAATTCGTCGAATCGTAGCCTCTATAACCCTTTCTGCTTGCATGCCTTCAGTTTATGGGTCAACTTGTCCTTTATTCACTACAAATTCTTCTTCAGCCTCCTACAACAGTTCACAAGCTGCTACAATATCTTGTTGCACTAAGTTCCCTGAGTTTATTAACACTTCTAAGGCTAAGTTCCCTGAGTTTATTAACACTTCTAAGTCTAGACATTTGATTTGGGATTTAATCATTCCATTCGTTGGATGGACA
>NC_090747.1:6128084-6130584 GCF_036898095.1 Palaemon carinicauda | reverse complement strand
CCCAAACCCTTGATCATTCTAACAAACAATATTGTCAATTATACAAAACTTTCCCTTTACTTAACAAAAAAACTTAAAATTCACCTATACCACAACCAAAATAATCACAAAAGGGTTTATATATTATATTGTATGTATATACTGTATATAGTAATGAACACTATCGTACAAGCATTGCCCGGCTGTATTAAAAGGCACGGTCACAGCTCCGTGGCAACGCTACACCAAAAACCACTTCAATTCGACGAACATATAACCTGTCTTTTCTTCTTAAAATTCCTATACCATAGTCAGTCAATATCCAGGCCAAGTCATAATCATCATCATCATCATCCTCACCAAAAGGAATATTTACTTTATGGGCAAGGTCAATAATGTTCTAAAATTCTCTATTGGTTGTCCATTCAAAAAATCCCTTTCCATTTCTTATCGTCATCAACAAACTATTTTTTATATGCAGGCCAAATTAAGAACTCCAAAGAAGGAATTATAGAATGAAAATATTAAAAAAAAAAAAAAAACACTTACGGACACTCGTAGCTAACTAAACTACCGCACTGTAATCAAAGATAAAAAATAAGCTTTCTATCATTCAGAATCACTCCTAGCATATATATAAAAAAAATTACTTAATATTATGAAAAATAAAAAATTTTGCGAGTTAGTAAAATAATATAAGATAAATCCTGCATTCACAAACACATTGCCTCTGACTGCAATCAAATTAAGAAAAGCAATAGACTAAGCTGGCTAGAAAAGTAAACAAAATATCTCAATCAATCCAACAGTCTTTCTCACAACAAACAACCATTACACACTCTCTCTCTCTCTCTCTCTCTCTCTCTCTCTCTCTCTCTCTCTCTCTCTCTCTCTCTCTCTCTCTCTCTCTCTCTCTCTCTCTCAGAATTTGACAAAAAAAAGAAAAAAAATTAATCCTCCACACCACTCATCAGGATACAATGTAGTCTGTCTAGATCTTCTGACATCTGCCCGGTAGATGCCAATGGATTAGCGATACGAACTCACTGTTATGAAATCCTTTGATTATTGTTTGGAAGGGTCAAATATATTTAGGCGTTTCTCTTTACTGAGGTTACATCGCCAATCCTCGGTACCAACTTACTGTAACACTTCAACCTCCTAGTCGATGTAACTCACAGACAGTTAGTCAACAATGAATTCAGATTTGTAGTCTTTGGTGACTTTCAAATCCGCCCCCTCTACCCTCGCTCTCCACATCAGCGCACCCACGGATACTTACATCCACCTCCTCACATCGTAATCGTAACTTTTCCATCCAGAACTTCGTCAAGCACACACAGTTCACGCAACACATGGTATTTATCACCATATCAAGACAAAGGGGCCCTCAGTGTTCATCACATTCAGACATCTGGCACTGAATCCTTTGGCAGCCCCTAAGAAACCGTTTGCCTAACTCCAGAAATGCACATTGTCTTGAAGAAATAGGGCTATCTGCATCCATGTGTGGATGACAGGTGACTGAACATGCAGACAGAACCGGATCACTAACCCCTCTCAAACATCGCTGACGTGACCTCATACTTGCACAAAGCGAAGGTTTTCTCAAGGCTCGACCACCTGAGGGGATATTATCACGCTCCCATGAACATGGAAAACAACCTGACGATTGCCTTCACCACCCCCTCTGGTACATGCAAATTCAATTACTGGCTTTATGGCCTTTGTAAATCTGGGGACAATTTTCAACATCTCCTGGATGGCATCTTATTTGGGCATTCCTCGAGCAGGTAGTCAAAAGCTCACCCCGTTCATTGGCCTTCTTCAGTAAGAAACTGTCCAAGATGAGGCAGAATCTGGCTGCTCTACCTTAGGCCGCTGAATGCTGGCAGTGTACTTGGCTGTACGTCACCTTTGCCACTTTTTGGATGGTACACCTTTGTCATATACAAGGACCATATGCCTCTGCTGAATGCCTTCACTAGACAGTAGTCCGACGCTTAGTCCACCCATCAACACTGACATCTCTCCACCATGATTGACCACAATTATACCCTTCAGCCCAGCCCTAGGATAATGAATCCCATTACCGATGCCTTGTGAAGAAACACATTGGCTGTCATCCATCTGGGATTGGATTACAATGCCTTGTCAGAAGACCAACGAAAATATCCAGAGTACCAAGCACGTAGGACATCCTGCACATCCTTCTGTCAGGATGATGTCCTTCTTGAAGATTCCAACCCCACCCTCCTCAGTGATGTCAGTACTGGTAGATCTAGACCTTGGAGGCCTTCTCCCTTGTGCCGACAGGTGTTTGATTTCATCCCTGGCCCTTTTTATCCTTCTTGCCGTTCTACTGCACAGCTGCCTGTACATCTTGCCAAATATCAAAAGTACAATGACACACAGATTCGGGAATGCGTACCTTTCCTTATCACAGCGGCACTTTGCTCACTTTTCTGTTAATGTTGTAGGTTTCCTACCCTCATCGCATGAACATGATTATGTGTTTACA
>NC_090747.1:6115584-6120584 GCF_036898095.1 Palaemon carinicauda | reverse complement strand
TGGTACAAATTCCGATGGAATCTTTTGTTTCGGACGCCTTGAAGGGCATCCATTTAGATGACAACATATCGGTTGTCTCAGAGGAGACTGAGAACAATCTCCTACTGGAAGAACTGGAGCAGGAGGATGACGTACCTCCTGAGGTTGAAGTCGATAAGACCGAATTGATTTCGTTATCATCAGCCACGGTGATTGAGCCGGTGCCTTCGACTTCATCTACTGCGCCACAGTTAGATTCCATCACGAGTACGTTGCACTCGCTGCTGTCTATGGTGCAGGACATTCAGAAGAAATCTTCCGAGAAAGAAGCTTCTCTTCGGAAGGAAATGCACCAGCTTGGTTGCAACACGTTTAGCCCCGAAGAAGCTAAACGTCAAAGATCTCCCCGCTTTGTCTGACGTTAACCCTTGGAGATATGCAGAGCATATGCCAATGTCGGGGGGGGGGGGGAAGATCTTAGAGGAAATTGAGTTTTGGCCCAGCAAAGGGGCCTACCCGGACTGATATGTTCGCATAAGGACCTGAACCTGCATCCAAGGAGGAAACAGCCGAAGGAGACGATTGTCCTCGAAGTCTCTAAGGCTCAGTCCTTATATACAACCATCTTGAAAGAGAGGGCCTTTACTAGTTCCAAGGTGCCGGCTCTCAGCAAAAGGCAACCGTCCCTCTATTGCTGACCCCAAACGTGCCTTCCCCTTTATGGACAAAGGGTTTAAGGCAGCCTTAAAGGCAGTCGAAGCAGGGAAACCTTGCCTTACACTGGAGGAGTGTAGACCCTTTTCCCTTGCTTTTCCATCAGATGAAAAAGACTGGAATGATGTTCATAACACCTTCATAGTTGGGAAGCTGGAGGCAGATATCGCTGGACGACAGTTCGGCGAAGACCTCCCGAAGCTGTCAGAGTCTCTCCTGCACAGAGCACAAGAGACTAAAGAACATCTTGCTGCTTCCATGTCTCTGCAGACTGACTTAGATACTATGGCAAGCATCCTGGACACCCCTAATATGTACAAGGTCTTCGCCAAATCTCATTTGGCGACAGTCACCAAGGACTTGTATAACTTTATCAAAGCCCGAAGGACGTGTAGAGAGTTCGTGTTTGCCTCGGCTGCGGTGAGACACGAACAAAGGAAGCTCATAGCCTCCAATATCTGGGGAAAAGACCTCTTCCCGAGCGAAGTGGTAAAAGAGGTCGTGGACAAAGCCTCTACAGAGAACAGGAATCTCCTCTCCAAGTGGGGCTTGTTCTCAAAAAGAAAATCTTCCGCTGACGAGGGTCCCCAGCCGAAGATAAAATCAAAACGACCAAGAGTGCCCTCTCGGCCTAGAAAACAGCAACAGCTTCCCATGGCCACGGTACCCCAGATAGTGGCACAACCAACCACCACCTTCAAACTGGTGCCCCAAACGCTGGAGTCCCAATCGCTGGGTGTTCACCCCAGTCTTTGAAAGCCAATCGACGACTTTTAGCCCAAAGTCTCAAGGTTCTTTTTGAGGATCCTCTAGACGCCCCTTCAGAGGTAGGGGTAACAAAGGTGGACGTGGCCAAGGAGGCAAGTCCTCCAACCAGCACTCCAAGTGAGATGCTACCGGTAGGAGGGAGACTCTCTTCCGAGATCGTTGGACCTTCGATCCCGGGGCCCACAACCTAATGAAGAACGGACTAGGGTGGAGTTGGAGCTCAACTCCACCAAATTTTTCTCAATTCTTCCAGCACTCAACCCCCATTCTGGAAGAATATGTTCAGGAACTCCTGAACAAAAGAGTTATACGGAAGGCAAAGTCCACCAGATTCCAAGGAAGGCTATTTTGTGTTCCGAAGAAAGATTCGGAAAAGTTCAGAGTCATTCTGGATTTATCACCACTCAACAAGTTCATAGTGAACATCAAATTCAGAATGCTGACGCTTCAACGCATAAGGACCCTTTTGCCCTAAAGGGCATACACTGTTTCCATAGACATGATGGATGCGTACTGGCATGTTACAATCAACCGTCAAGTTTCCCCCTACCTAGGATTCAAACTACAGAAAAGAAAGTACGTTTTCAGAGCCATGCCCTTCGGTCTAAACATATTCCCAAGGGTATTCACCAAGCTTGCGAATGCAGTCATTCATCAACTACGCCTAAAGGGGATCCAGGTAGTAGCCTACCTGTACGACTGGCTGGTGTGGACAGCATCCGAGGAAGAGTGCAGGCGAGACTCCAAGCGAATGATCCAGTTCCTGGAACACTTTAGGATTTAAGATCAACTTGGAAAAGTCTTGTCTATCTCCAGCTCAAAAGTTCCAGTGGCTGGGCGTCCACTGGGATTTACAGTCACACTGCCTTTCCATTCCATCAAAGAAGAGGAAAGAGATAGCAGGATCTGTCAAGAGACTTCTTCAATCCGACTGGATATCAAGAAGGCAACAGGAGAGATTGTTTGGGGTCTCTCCAGTTTGCCTCAGTGACAGATCCAATATTAAAAGCACAAATAAAAGATGCATCAGGAGTTTGGAGAAACTACGCATCAAACGCTCGAAGAGATCTACAAAGACCGATTCCAAATTGTCTGCGTTCACTACTCAAACCATGGTCGGAAGCCAAGAACCTGCAGAGCAAGGCACCTCTGAAACCACCTCCAGCGGCAGTCGCCGTTCACACGGACGCCTCAAAAGAGGGGTGGGGAGGTCACTCTCATCATCGGAAAGTCCAGGGAACCTGGTCTCCCCTCTTCAAGACCTTTCACATCAATTTTCTGGAAGCCATGGCGGATCTTCTCTCTCTGAAGAAACTGGAACTTCGCTGCTCAATCCACATCCGTCTGGTTCTAGACAGCGAAGTTGTAATGATATGCCTAAATCGACAAGGCTCGAGATCGCCTCACATAAATCATGTGATACTGGCCATCCTCCGCCTAGCGAAGAAGAAGAGATGGCACTTGTCAGCAGTCCACCTTCAAGGGTTCCGCAATGTGACAGCGGACGCTCTATCCAGGGTCAACCTGATAGAGTCAGAATAGTCCCTAGACGCAAAGTTATTCTCCTTCATATTACGCAAAGCCATAGGACTGCAGATAGATCTCTTCGCAACGAGCGACAACAAGAAGCTACCCTGGTATGTAGCCCCTTACGAGGAACCTCTAGCAGAAGCGACAGATACAATGTCCATAGATTGGAACAGGTGGTCCAAGATCTACCTGTTCCCTCCAACCAACCTTCTGCTGAAAGTCCTAAACAAACTGAGATCCTTTTGAGTGTTTGGTTCCCTTTGATAATGGAACTACGCCTGAAGCTGATCCCGTTACCGGACCCAGTTCGGACTCAGCAAATGCAGAAATTGACTGTCTCAGCTTCATCAGAGAAAACCCAGAACCTTCATCTCATGATTTTCTAGCCCTAGCAGTCAAGAAACGGTTCAGGATTCCTAGGGACAGTATTAACATCTTAGAAGCATACAAGTCAAAGTCACCAAGAAGACAATATGAGTCTTCCTGGAAGAAATGGGTGGCCTTTGTCAAGGCGAAGAAACCTAAGAAGATTTCTACGGATTTCTGCTTGTCCTTCTTCATCCATCTTCATGAACAAGGTTTAGCAGCGAACACGATTACTACATGTAAATCTTCCCTAACCAGACCAATACTGTATGCCTTCCAGGTAGACTTCTCTAATGAAATCTTCAACAAGAGTCCAAAAACCTGCGCTAAACTTCGGCCCTCAGCTCCTCCAAAGCCCATTTCATGGACTTTGGATAAGGTTCTTCACTTAGCATCAACTCTGAACAATGAGGTATAGCTCACTGAAAGACTTGACTCAAAAGGTGATATTCTTATTTGCACTAGCCTCAGGAGCCAGAGTTAGCGAAATAGTGGCCCTTTCGAGGGATGTTTGCCACATTCAGTTCACAGACGCCCGAGAACTGAACCTCTTTCCGGACCCGACGTTCCTCGCCAAGAATGAGCTGCCCACTAAGAGATGGGGTCCCTGGAGAATCTGCCTTCTGAAGGAAGAAGTATCCCTCTACTCAGTGGAATGCCTAAAGGTCTATCTTCATAGAACTTCAGACTTTAAGGGAGGTCAGCTTTTCAGGGGAGAGACGTCTGGTTCAACATTATCCTTGAAACAGTTAAGGGCGAAAATCACCTATTTTATACACAGAGCGGATCCGTACAGTACACCCGCAGGTCATGATACGAGAAAAGTTGCCTCGTCTCTGAATTTCTTTCAGACGATGTCGTTTGAATGCCTTCGTGCTTATACTGGATGGAAGTCATCCAGAGTTTTCTTTAAACACTATGCGAAGCAATTACAGGAAATAAAATTTCATGTGGTGGCGGCAGGCAGTATTATAAAACCTGCCGCTTGATTACTGCGAAGAACAGTGCACTAATTGGGACTTTTAGTGAAGGGTGTACATGATAGACTCGTAAGACATATCATGTTGAGTATTGTGTTTAGTGATAACACTATAGAATGTTCTCATCTACACAGCTGACAATAAGCATAATAGACTGACACAAGTGCCAGGCATACTTATATGCACGGTGTTCCTAGTAACAACAGAATACATAGTGAAATTTTATATTTCTCTTGGAGTGGCTGTTTTCCTTTTCAGGTGGAAACTATTTTAATTCTGTTATTACCCTTTATGCTTTTTATGCAGAATTCTTCTGCATAAAATGTATTGAATACAACCATGATTCTATTTTTGTAATAAACAATGGAAGGAATCTTTGCGTCTCTTTCGCCTCAAACATTCTAAATTAAGAATAAAGTCAGAGCATCCTTGTTTCTTTTGATATATAAGAAAATATTGAGGAACTAATATTAAGACTGTTCCAAGCAAACAGGTAAGAACTGATTGTACTATACTGTTTATTTTACTGAAGTAAGGTTTCCTACACGTATATAAACCTGTCTGTCTCTTTTCAGTCAGACTTGGGAGGTATCAGTAACCTATACAGAGATATACCATCTAAGTACAAACTATCCTTTATGTATATGATGACCCTAATATACA
>NC_090747.1:6093084-6108084 GCF_036898095.1 Palaemon carinicauda | reverse complement strand
TGAATATTCAAGCAATAGATCGCAAAAGTGTTGCTTATGGGTACCATATTGAGTATAGAAATATGATATCTGGTGTTCATCAGGGTAGTATTCTTGGCCCATTGATTTTCATCCTATATACACATGACACAGGGTATGACTTAGAAATCGAGCTTGTTGTATATGCAGATGATGTTAACCTTTTTACATTATTTCCATTTCCTGAATGTAGATCTAACTAAAATAAGTGCGCAGTGCAAATTATGCAGCATGAAGTTGTATCATGACAAATCTCAAAGTATGATTTTAATTAGGTCGAAAAAATTGTCTCATCATCATTAGGATCTCAGTTTGTATAATATTTCATTAAGTATGTATGACTCTTCTAAAATTTAAGGTGTGATTCTCGACAACAAATTTACTTTTGGGAAACACATTAGGTCTGTCTCATTCTTACCATTATCTCATCATGGGCTTATCGAGGCAAAGGACACCAGTTAGATTTCGCCAGTCGTATCTATCTTGAGCTTTTAATCAATACTTCTCTATTCATCATTTCTTACTTCATGCTTCATAGTCCTTAGCTATGTGGGCCTGGGTCTTCGAACTCTTTTAGTAACTTGTGAAGCATAGCTAAAAGTTTAGTGAACTTATCTATGTTGGGGAGTGCTAAGAGCAGGCCCAAATCATATCCATTCATCCCTAACGTTGATCTCATCCACATACAACACTCGAGTAATTTGTCTTGTATTTTCATTTCTAATCTTGTCCTACCTTTTAACTCATAATATTTTTCTGAGGGCTTCATTCTCAAATCTAAAAAATCTTTTGGCTATTATTTTATCGGCACACCATGACTCATGTCAATACTATATCACCGATCTCACTAAACTGATAAATAGTCTGATTTTTATATGTAATTTCAGCTGATAACATTCCCAAATTTAAATTAACCTAGCCATTATATGATGTGCCCTTTTTCAATCTTTCACTATACTTCAATTCTAAAGACCCTGTATAAGAGATCAGAGTTCCTAAATATTCAAATGATTCTTCCTCAATAATCCTTCTTCCTTCAATGATATTTCTTCTTTCGGTGCATATTCCGTTTTTATCATCTGTCTTTCTTCTTTTTATGTTGACGTTCTGTAATATTTTAGGTTTTCTAGTGAGCACGCATTACAAATCCTGTGGTGTTCTTCTAATAAGGACCTCGTCAACAGCATATTCTAGGTCAGCTAATTTCCTGTTACCAATATAGCTTAATACTTCGCTACCATCCCCACCTTTTCTCTCGTTTACAAAATCAATAAGGGGGATAACCAAAATATTTAGCGAAATAGTAGAGTTATTTAATACATCACAATTGTATAGCTTTGTATATCTATTCTCTGTAATTTTTATCACCCCATGTCTACTTTGTGTGTGTGTGTGTGATAGTTGTTTATACCACATTTTCTTCTGGTATTTATGAGTATTGATGCCCTTGCCCGAAGTGTTTCATAGTTTATTAATCAAATCATCCGTGTTTTTTTTTCTTCACTAACTCGATGTCCCTTGTTATAGACGTAACTTTGTGACGGGCCAAGAGTAGGTTGTTACTCAAAAGTCGAGAGGAAAGCAACTGACTACCTTTATTATTGTACATCGAGTTTATATAAATACCAAGTCCCAGCAAGAAGGTCACAAAATACAACAGGCTATTTCAAGGCCAACCGGCAACCGGTTCTATTAACAGTTGATAACGATAAATAGGCAGAAAGGTTGATGCAATTTGCTGTCATTGCGAGGGGAGAGCGAAGATAAAAAGGATAATATATACAAAAAAGAAAAATGTCGTTACTATATACGATCGTGTGACATAAGGGTGGTACATGGCTCCCCCCCTAAAAAGGACATACTGTACATGTTGAATAGGGCGCCCTGATCTAGAGAGGTTAACTGTAGGTGGGTCATCCGGCAGGATATAAGCAGGTTTTACACTATCAAGGGAGACCGAGTTATCTTTGCCACGAACGTTTAGTATGAATGCTTTCGGATTGTGTCGGATCACAAGGAAAGGGACCGTGGAAGGGTGCGTTAGCGGTGGCTTCCCAGTATTGTTGCGAAGGAAGACGTGCGTTGCAGAGTGCAAGTCTGTCGGTATGTGATGCTTCGCTGGGGGCATGTAAGACTGGCGATATGGAGTAAATTTTCCCACGACGTGACGTATGGATATCGTCGGAGGTGGTTGCAGAAGGAAAAAATTCGGCAGGGACGACCAACAGGTCAACATACACCATTTCAGCTGCCAAGACGTTCAGGGAATCTTTAGGAGTCTTCCATAGTCTCAGGAGGACCCAGGAAAGCTGAGTAAGCCAGTTGGAGTCCTTGCAGCGGGACATCAAAGCTGCTTTGAAGGTGCGATGAAAACGTTCAACCATTACATCGGCAGCAGGGTTGTAGGCAGTTGTCTGATGTAAGGTGATGCCCAAGAGACTCCCTAATGATGTCCACAATTGAGAGGTGAAAGTGGTAATCCTGTCAAATGTAATATGCTCGGGGATACCAAATCTTACATTCCATCCTGAGAGTAAGGCAGATGTACATGAGGCGGACGTTGCGGTTTCCATGGGAATGGCTTCAGGCCAACGAGTGGAGCAGTCGATGACGGTAAACAGGTAACGATGTCCTTGTGATGTGGGTAGGGGGCCTACAATGTCGACATGAGAGTGGGCAAAACGACGCTAAGGTTGAGGAAAGGTGCCCACTCCTGAATCCGTGTGTCGATGTACTTTAGAAGTTTGACAAGAAGTATAGGCGCGGACCCAATCCTTAGTATCCTTAGAAATGCTGTGCCAAATGAACTTCGGCTTCAGCAGCTGTTCCATAGTCCCAGGAGGACCCAGGGAAGCTGAGTAAGCCAGTTGAAGTCCTTGCAGCGGGACATCAAAGCGGCTTTGAGGGTGCGATGAAAACATTCAACCATGAACTTCGGCTTCAGCAGCTGTTCCATAGTCCCAGGAGGACCCAGGGAAGCTGAGTAAACCAGTTGAAATCCTTGCAGCGGGACATCAAAGCGGCTTTGAGGGTGCGATGAAAACATTCAACCATTCCATTGACAGCAGGGTTGTAGGCAGTTGTCTGATGTAAGGTGATGCCCAGAAGATTCCCTAATGATGTCGACAATTGAGAGGTGAAAGTGGTAATCCTGTCAAATGTAATATGCTCAGGGATACCAAATCTTGCATTCCATCCGGAGAGTATAGCATATGTGCATGAGGGGGATGTTGCAGTTTCCATGGGAATTAATTCTGGCCAACGAGTGGAGCAGTCGATGACGGTAAACAGTTAACAATGTCTTTGTGTTGTGAGTAGAGGACCTACAATGTCGACATGATTGTGGGCAAAACGACGCTAAGGTTGAGGAAAGGTGCAGACTCCTGAATCCGTGTGTCGATTAACTTTAGAGGTTTGGCAAGAAGTACAAATGAACTTCGTCTTCATCAGCTGTTCAGTAGAAGGGCGCGATGGATGTGAAAAGCAGTGAAAGAAATCAAACCCCTATCAGCGCATGGGAGCACCAATCCAAGGTCGCCATCTACCAGTACTGACGTCACAGGAGAGGGTGGTGTTGGAGTTGTCGAGGGGAACGTCTTCCCAACAGAGGGATGTGTAGGATGTCCTACATGCTTGATACTCTTGATCCTGTCGTTGGGCTTCAGCCAAGGCGTTGTAATCCAATCCTAGTTGAACGGCGGCCAATGTGTTTCTTGACAGGGCATTGGCAATGGGCTACATTTTCCCAGGGATGTGTTGAAGGGTGCAATTGTATTCAGCCACGGCGGGGAGATGTCGGCATTGATGGGCGGACCAGGCTTCAGACTGTCGAGTAAAGGTGTGCACCAGAGGGATATATTCTGTGCAAATGACGAAGGACGTACCTTCTAAGATATGACGAAAGTGACGGAGAGCCAAGTGCACCGCCAGCAATTCACGATCGAAGGTAGAATAACCCGATTCTGCTGAAGAAGGCCAATGGGCGGGGCGAGCCGTTGACCACCTGTTGGAGTACTGCACCAATATTGACGTCGCTGGTATTGGTCGAGAAAAGGAGAGGGGCATGTGGGATGCGAAAGTGAGAGCAGCAGCGGTTCATATAGGCCATGAGGCATAAGTTGTATCTTGTCACTTCGTGGCCACTTTCATGGTGCAACTTCATTACATTTTTTTATCATAGAGAAAGTCATTTTCAGGCATTATGCAACAAGTTGCCACAAATATAGCTGCTCCTAAAATTTTAATTAGCCATTTTAATCATACAAATTATTTGTAGTTAAGTTGGTGACTAATAGGTGGCCATACAATAGTTCTGTAGTTCCTATTTTTGACAGTAGATGGTTAACAGCAAATTAACCAATCAAATCGCTGTATTCACTGTGTGTTGGAGGAGGAAAGTGATGTTTTACCCATTTCTGATCAATGTATGTCTAAAATCAAGGAGTGTAATAGAAAGTGGAAACATTTAGATGGTAGTCAACGTGAGGTAGCAGAGAAACTGTCTGAAACTTTTGAAAAACTTTAGATTTAGACCACCTTGGGTACCATGCAGAATGTTACCGAAGGTTTACAGACAAACAAAGGATCGAAAGGGCCATTGTCCGCTGTTCTAAACGTAAAGGCACTAATCCAGATGATCTTCTTGGAACACCACCTAGAAAAAGTGCCCGGCTAAGCCTAATTAGTGGGTCCTCATCGCAAACATGCTCTGCAGATCATCAGCAGCCAACTCTGCCATCCACTAGTCAAGCTAGTCGAAGAAAACCCTATGAGCTTCCTAAGCAGTGTATCATTTGTAAAAGGGAGCAGTATATAAAAGACCCTTACACTCGTACTCGAAAAAAGGAACGGTTGTCCAATTGTGAATATGAATCAGGTAAAGTTCCTTTTAGTACTGTTCATATTTTTTATCACCGGAATCATGATACTACCTAGTAGACTACACATACACTGATGTAAATGCTAATGGTAAATATCGAGGGTAATACGTGTAAATGCCAGTGGTAAATGCAGGCCTGTTTGTTTTGGCTGCAATATTGTACAGCATCAGTAACTGAGTGACATTGGGCATATTGTTATAATTAGTCGATTTGATTACCTGTATGACATTTTGACATCATCTGGTTAACTTAACCAATCATGGAATATTTTTACATGTATAATTTTATTATGGTGAAAATTTTACTACAATTTGGCTAGGATGTCGTATGTGGTACTGGAACAGTGTGTAGTACCTTTCATATGATGGAACTGTGCAACACTTTCTGAAGGAGAAAATGTGGCCATATTCCATGAGTGGCCATATTACCTCACCTTGCCGTACATTTTTCTTAATCAAACAATATTTATTTCAGGTGGGCTACTTTTACGAGCTGCCAAAGCCTTAAATGATGAGTCCATACTCAAAGAACTGGCTGGCCGAGAGCAGGCTTGTGTTGCCGTGGAAGTGCGTTACCATCGGTCATGCTACAAGAGATATGTTGCGATCATGAAAAGAGACGATAATAAGGACATCAAGACAAGTCACTCTTCACCTGAGACTCAAGCCTTCCATGAATTCTGTAGAACTGTGGTAAAAGATCGCATCATAAATAAACAGGAGGTGCTACGAATGACAAAAATAAAAGAAGTCTATGTGAAGACTTTGACAAACTTTGAAAACACTGATGGCTCTATTGAGATAAAAACTGCTTTCTTGAAAAACAAGTTACTTAGAAAGTATCCTTCACTTCAGTTTATAAGGCCTTCAAAGCGCAATGCCTCTGAGATAGTTTGTGCTGAAGAAAATAAGTGTGTTCTTGTTGATAACTTGGGTTCTTCTACCTCAGCATCATCTGAGGAATATCCGGATGATGGATTGGAAAGTAATGAAAGTAATCATTTTGATATAGATCGCTCTATGCTGTACATGTCTGGTTTGGTTTTGAAAAATGTCATTGCTGACATTCCTGGTCTGAATGATATTTGGCCACCTACTGCAAGCGATATTGAAAGTCATAGTGCTGAAACATTAATTCCTCCAAAATTGTTCAATTTCCTTGCTTGGGCTACTGGAGTTTCAGATGAGGTTGAGTTGGGAAAGTATGTGTCAACTGCTGATGATAACAAACGAAACCTTCTCTCTATTGTGCAAGACCTTATGAACTTAGCATCAAAGGGGAAAAGGCCAATGCCAAAGCATGTTACTCTTGGGATGACTATGCGGCATATGACTGGGTCATCAAATATTATTGGTATTCTGAATGGTTTGGGGCATTCATCGAGCCATACTACAGTGCTCGAACAAGATACAGCACTGGCGAACAGACAACTTGGCTGAGAAACTTGGGGCAGAAAAATGTCGAGCTCTTCTTGGTATGCATGTTTTTACTGGATGCGACTCGGTTAGTGCATTCAAAGGGAAGGGAAAGGTGAAACCCCTTGACATATTCAACAAAACTGTTGAATATGTCAATATGTTTGCAGAGTTGGGAACAGAATGGGAAGCATCAGCTTCCATCTTGCCCATGTTTGAGAAATTTGTGTGCACACTGTATGGTCAGAAAAAATGCTCGGAAGTAAATGTTGCAAGATACAACATGTTCCGGCTGACATGCAAATCAGACTCTCGGATGCTGCCTCCAAACCAAGATTGTCTGCTGCATCATGTAAAAAGGGCAAACTATCAGGCAGCAATTCACCGTAGGTCCCTTCAGCCAATCATGCATGCTCCATCTCCCAATGGTCATGGCTGGAAGATTACTGGTGGCACCCTTGTCTTTGAATGAATGGCTGATGACCCGGATCCCCCTAGTGTACTAAAAACTGTGAACTGCAAGTGCCAGAAAGGTGGGTGCAAGGGTGCTTGCTCATGCAGCAAAATGAATCTTCCTTGTACTGACTTATGCAGGTGTCAGGTTGAGAACTGCACTAATAGGATCCCTGAGACAGAAAGTGTATCTGACCCTGAAGTCTCTGACTCTGACTCTGACTTCTCTGACTCTGATGTGTCTGATGATGAATACTAGTGAATGGTGGAGCGCTGCTTTACAGTACAGTTCCATCTCGTGAGAAAAATTTGCAGCAATAGGCCCTACTTAATTTCTAATTCATGATTATTTGCTATGGTGGGTAAAACACTACTTTATCTCCGTAGGATTCTTGTCAATTTTGCTAGGTTTATGAGGGTAAATTTGACTCTGGTTCTATTTTCGGTGTCCTTTTATTGTTGTTGGTTCTATTTTTGGTGTCATTTTATAGTTGTGATCTCTTAAAGTCTGTAAAAGTTGAATTTGATTTTGGTTGCACACTTAACCCTGGATAGGTACGCTCCTCGGACACCCCTTTAAGGGTATACTCGGACGCGAACGACCCCGACGCCAAAAAAAATTCTTGAAAAATCAGTTTTTGCAGTAACCTCCTTTTTTCTTTTGCCAAAGAGAACTTCAATGAATGCTTAAAACAACTGTAAAGATAAATACTACTCATCTGCAGAAAAACTATTTATTATAAATATTTTAAAAAATTAAGTAGAAAAAAAAAGACCTGACATAAAAATTCATAAAAAAAAGTTTATACATATATACACAAATCCTTTTAGGAATTGATTCTTGAATGTTTAGGACACATCTTGATGTATTTTGGATGAAGTCAGACCCATGGAGGTGAAGATCTGAAATGAGAAAAAAAGGGTAACTTTTTTTGGCCAAAAAAATTTGTCCAAATTTCATGAATTTTTTTGGGTACCCAAATGAAATAGGAAGTGGCTAATTTTTTTAGGGAATAAACATATGTTATCCTAAAATAGAAATATGTAAAAAATTCTTCATTATTTTGTAAATTACATTTATATCAGGGGCCATATCTAAAGGTAATTTTTTGAGTACTTAGAAATTTCGTGAAAAAATACATATATTTAGTATATAATATGATATTTATGCAGGTAAAAATATACCAAAATATCAAAAATTCTATAGGGAACAAGAATATATATAGATAGGGCAGCTTACGCTTCGGATATGTCCACAAAATGGCCGCCAACCACACTGACTCAGACTCCCTAATCTGCCACTTGAAATGTAGGAAGGGTATGTCAATTTCAAGGTGTTATTTACTAATCTAATTATTATTGGATATGCATAAAAATTGTATGGTTGGTTGCTGGATAATTGTCGATTATTTTACGACTATAAAATTAAAATTCTGACCTAAAAAAAATTTTTTGAAGGGAAATAAAATCGAAAAAAAAAAAAAATGTAAAACAATATAATATTTTAGCTAAAAAAATTTGATGATATTCAATCAAAGAAAAAGTAAACAAAATTTTCCGACAAATAAACATCTAGAGGAATCATTACTCTGTGATAGTTCCTTAGTACGTAGTAATTTTGAAAGAATTGGGAAAAAACGAAAAAATGGCAATCACCGGATAATCGAACACATACCTATATATATGCCATATCTGGCTAAAAAAAAGATAGGCATGGGTAGCCAGATCATCTAGAAACACTTTCCAACACTATAAAAATATAAGTTTTGCGACACTACTTGCCAATTCCTTACGGTAACATGACTAAGCGAAAAAATGCAAAACAAATAAAAAGGGGCACTCGCGGAAAAATGGCTAACATTCTAATATACGGCATTTCAGAAAAAAAAAAATCAGCCACGTGCTAGGCAAACCATCAAGGCACATTTTCCGACAAATAAACATCTAAATGAATCATTACTCTGTGATAGTTCCTTAGTACGTAGTAATTTTGAAAGAAATGGGAAAAAACGAAAAAATGGCAATCACAGGAAAATCGAACACATACCTATATATACGCCATATCTGGCTAAAAAAAAAAGATAGGCATGGGTAGCCAGATCATCTAGAAACACTTTCCAACACTATAAAATTATAAGTTTTGCGACACTAGTTGCCAATTCCTTACGGTAACATGACTAAGCAAAAAAATGCAAAACAAATAAAAAGGGGCACTCGTGGAAAAATGGCCATTCTAATATACGGCATTTCAGAAAAAAAAAAATTCAGCCACGTGCTAGGCAAACCATCAAGGCACATTTTCCGACAAATAAACATATAAATGAATCATTACTCTGTGATAGTTCCTTAGTACGTAGTAATTTTGAAAGAAATGGGAAAAAACGAAAAAATGGCAATCACAGGAAAATCGAACACATACTTATATATATGCCATATCTGGCTAAAAAAAAAATAGGCATGGGTAGCCAGATCATCTAGAAACACTATCCAACACTATAAAAATATAAGTTTTGCGACACTACTTGCCAATTCCTTACGGTAACATGACTAAGCAAAAAAATGCAAAAAAAATAAAAAGGGGCACTCGCGGAAAAATGCCCAACATTCTAATATACGGCATCTCAGATAAAAAAAAGACATGCACGTGTTAGCCCAACCATCAAGGCACACTTTCTAACACATAAACATGAAAAAAAAACAATAATATACGGCAATTCCTTACTACGTAGTAAATTTTTACAAATATTGAAAAAAAACAGAAATTGGCAACCGCAGTTAAATACCCAATATACCAATAACTACGTCGTATCTGACAAAAACAAAATCATGCATGGGTAGCCAGATCATCTAGACACACTTTCCAACACTAAAAAAGCAAAAGTTTTGCGACACTATTTCGCAATATCTTACGGAAAAATGACTTGGCAAAAAAATGAAAAAAAATGAAAAAGGGGTACTCGCGGTAAAATGCCCGACATTCTAATATACGGCATCTCAGATAAAAAAAAAGACATGCACGTGTTAGCCCAACCATCAAGGCACACTTTCTAACACATAAACATGAAAAAAAAAATGAATAATATACGGCAATTCCTTACTACGTAGTAATTTTTACAAATATTGAAAAAAAACAGAAATTGGTAACCGCAGTTAAATACCCAATATACCAATAACTACGTCGTATCTGACAAAAACAAAGTCATGCATGGGTAGCCAGATCATCTAGACACACTTTCCAATACTAAACAAGCAAACGTTTTACGACACTATTTGGCAATATCTTACGGAAAAATGACTTGGCAAAAAAATGAAAAAAAATGAAAAAGGGGCACTCGCGGAAAAATGGTCCTCGTGGTGATGAACGACATTTTAACTAAAAAAAAAATCATGCACATGGTAGCCAAACAATCCACCAAGACTTTCCACAACTGATAACCTATACAAGTTGCACCATTCTACGACAATTTTATAATACGTAATAACTTTGATAATTATGCAAACTACCTTAGAAGGGTAAACTCGGTCGCGCTCGACCCCGACGCGTCTCAGAAATCGGGGAAGGAGTACAGCTACAGCAATGCACATCTGGACACTACTAGAGCGTGTAGGGGAGACACCTCCTGCAGGTCGATCACCCACAAATTCAGTCACGGGGGTGAGTCACGTGAGAAAAACCTGTTTTTTTTGACGCTCGGGGTCGCGAACGACCCATCGTACCTATCCAGGGTTAAACTCTAACAATCTCTCAATCCATCACGCTTGACGAGAAGTCAAATCATTTTTATAATACAAATCACGTAAGGGGCAATGATCACATTGCAACTCAATCGACTGGCGTAATAAATAGAACTTATGGGTCTCTAGAACCCAAAGAATATCCAAAGCTTCTCGATGGAATGTACTCTAATTCTTTTCTGCTCCTTTTAACGCCCGAGAGGCAAAAGTAATGGGTCGCTCTTTGCCTTTATCATCTCGTTGAGAAACTACGCCACCAATAGCTACGCTACTCGCATCTATTGTCACTAAAAACAGGCAATCAAATCTAGGATATGCAAGTAATTCATTGCTAGTTATGGAAGCTTTCAAATGGTTAAAGGCCCTTTCTTCTTCCCCTCCCCAATTTATTACTTTTTGTTTCTTTAAAGCATATCAGGGTCTCGCTATCTCTCTAAAACCTCCTATGAATTTACGGTAATACCTAGCAAGGGTTAAAGCAAAGGACAATGGCATTTATGATAACCTGGAAGTCAAGTTAACAGTGTAGTTCATAATACCACCACAAGGGTGCTGTTGTTTACATTTCTATTGCATAATGTTAATCACATGTTATGATACATATGTACAACACTGTACTCATTCTTAAAAACTGTAAATAAAATGTGTTCTACTGATTATAAATCATCTTTGTGTTTTTGGTCATTTTCACTTCTGATGACTAATTGGTTACATAATGGCCTATAACTAATTAAGGAGCAACTATTTTTGCAGGAACTTTGCATATTCTGATTGTCCTGACCCCCATGGTTCAAAATCAAGTGGAATCAACTTGGCCCAAGAAAGTGGCCACGAACTCAAAAACTAAGCCCCCTACAGCTTATGCCCCATGGCCTAATAGGGCATTCTTTGCATTACAGAAGGCTGCTTCCTGAAGGGGACCACACTTTAGATCTTTTGGCTTGCCCTTGAGGGAGGTGTAAAGGGGTGCAAGAGTAGCAGCAGTGGCTGGCAGAAAACGGTGATAATAGTTGATCATATCCAAGAATTCCTGTAGTATTTTGATGTTCGAGGGTGTGGGGAAATTCTGAATGGTAGCTACCTTCTCAGGGAGGGGATGGACTCCTTCAGGAGTGATGCGGTGCCCTAAGAAGAACACTTCGTTGGCGCTAAAGGTACACTTGTCGTACTGGACTACAAGGCCGTTTTGTTGCAGGTGGTCAAGCAAGAAACACAGGTGACGGAGATGTTCCTCTTATGAAGAAGAGAACACATGTATGTCATCCACATAACATAAACAGAAGGGGAGGTCCTCTAAGATGCCATACATGAGACGCTGAAATGTGACCCTAGTCTTACAAAAGGCCAAAACAGGAGTAATTGAAGGTGTATGTACCAAATGGAGTGGTGATGGCAGTCTTGAGGATATCTTCTGGGTTCATAAGTACCTGATGATACCCCTTCAGGAGGTCGAGCGTGGAGAAAACCTTTGCTTTGTGCAGGTAGAAGGTCACGTCGGCGATGTTTGGGAGGGGAACAGATCAGGTTTTGTTTGCATATTCAGGCGCCTGTAATCCCCACACGGACGGAGGGAGACACCTTTCTTCAGGATAATTTGTAAGCGTAATGAACATTGGCTGGAGGCCTTTTGGCAAAGGCCCATTTCTTCCATTTTGGGGAACTTCTGTTTGGCGGCTGCCAATCGATCCTGTGCCGGACGTCTGAATTTTGCGAAGACTGTGGATCCTGACATCTTCATATGGTGATAAATCCCGTGCTTAGCAAGAGCCTTGGGCCTTTGGCGAAGTTTCGGACGGAAAACTTCAGGGTACGACGTGAGGAGGTGGGTTTAGGCATCAGTGGGTGCGCTGATGTGGAGAGAAGCTGGAAATGAGATTGGCAATGTTAATTCAGCAAAGAGAAACTTTCAATTATATTAATGTTTCTAAACGATAATGTGAGGTTCTCGTAACCGTAGGTGGGTATCGCAGATCCGTTGGCAGCTACCAGGCGGACGTAGGCAAACTTAGACAGACTACATCGTGTCCTGAAGAGTTCCCTTGGCAAATGAGAACGACACCCACCAGTTTCTATAAAGAATCACATGCCCATTCCTGCATTATGTAAAAAAAGAAATAGAAACATGAGAGTACACCGCCACGAGTGATGGCCTACTTACACGTTTTTTGGCTACTGACAATCCTTGGCACATTTCTTCGCAGCAGCCCTGAATATGGAGTGGTAGTAGCAAAACTGCAGCCGATGGACGGCAGTAAGTGGCAGTAGAAGTCGTTGGTTGGGGCGCGAGCGAGTGATGGAAGATAGGTGGCTTTGTCGCTGCTGCGGCACGTCACGGGGTAGACGTGTGTGTCCTACGGCAGGCAGGTCCGATTTGCTTGATATTGAATAGGTTTCCTCTTCATCAGGAATGGAGGCGTTGATAATGCATATCTTGAAGGTCATGAAGTGGCTGTCCATAATGGTGTCGGCTTTGGTTATCAAGTCCTTTATCGGTAAACTATCGACATCGAGTATGGCAGCCCATACAATTTCGGGTAAACGGCGTTCCCAAAGGGGAGAAAGTAGGTTTACCTCACGACGAGAGCCGTCTGCAGCAGGTTGCAGATGAGCGATCCTGGTCATTTCCCTGAGGGCGAGCGAATCCCTTCAGCCCCCCTAAGGTTGTTGACAAAGCTGAAAAAGTTTTGCTATACGGACAGTTTGTGATGGCGAGTACTGCTGCGGAAGGTATGTTTTAAGGGCGTCATACACTATTGGGCCATCTCCTTGTTCACAAAGCCAGTCAGATATTTCAGGGAAAGTGTCCTTGGGTATCGCCGCGAGAACATAATCTGATTTGGTGGTTGAGTGAGTCACGTCCTAGACGGGGAGGTGGACTTCTGTGCTCTGAAACCAAGCAGACTCCTCTCCGCTGGGGAACGATGAAAGTTTTAATGGGGCGGCCCCAACTTCCGTGAAGTCCGCCATAGTACAAGTGAGGGGGGGGGGGGAGGGAGGCGAGATGAGCGGGCCGACTTCCGGGGTCACCAATGTCACGGGCCAAGACTAGGTTGTGACTCAAAAGGCGAGATGAAAGCAACCTTTATTACAAAACATTGACTTTATATACACACCAAGTCCCGGATAGAAGGTCACAAAATACAACAGGCTATTTCATGTCCAACTGGTAACCGGTTCTGTTAACAGTTAACAAAAGTAAAGCAGAGAGGTTGATGCAAGTTGCTGTCAGTGCGAGGGGAGAGCGAAGATACGAAGGATAATATATAAAATAAAGAGAAATGTTACTATGTACGATCCTGTGACACACTGGTGGTACAATATCAAAGTTCAAAGTTCAGTGATCATAGGGAACAAGAAAATAAGTAAGATGCTAGAGAAAAATATGGCAGGAACAGAAAAAATATGTTTACTCTGTGTTTAGGTGTATTACTTCCGATAATCTACACATTGAAAGAGTTCTAGTGCCAAATGTTTTCCCTACTTTCTCTGGTTTATATCTCCTAATCTTTTCTATACGTACACCATTGCAGAACTTTGATGCAGAGAGCTTATATTCATTTGCATTCCTTGCTAAACAATAAGTTAAGATATGAATGATGTTTATATATATATATATATATATATATATATATATATATATATATATATATATATATATATATATATATATATATATATATATACATATATTTATATATATATATCCTTATCCTTCAACTCACGTCTATTTACGTTAAGTTCTTACTATGCCTGTCTATACACGCAAATTTTCTTTTCTTTTCAATCCAACGTCATCAGTTCCATCTATTACTTCTTTTTCAATCTATAAGGGTTCATCGTGATATACTTAATGTCCATCTAATATTTTTCAATCTCATTATGTCCTGCCACATCCCTTTCTTTTCTCTACATGTTGTTGGTATATCTTCTCCTTTGGTTTTCTCTCATAATTTGGAGGATTAATTTTAGATTTATTTTAATTTATTTTTGTTTGCCAAATCCTGAGAGAGAGAGAGAGAGAGAGAGAGAGAGAGAGAGAGAGAGAGAGAGAGAGAGAGAGAGAGAGAGAGAGAGAGAGTGTGTGTGTATTGATTGTTTGTTGTGAGAAAGACTGTATAAATGAGGTTGTTTGTATATGTTTTTAGCAAGGTTACGACAGTGGTGAATGTCTTGGGTGAAGGCTTATTTTGATTTAACTGCAGCAAGAGTCAGTTCTGTTTGAATGCTGGATTATTATCATTATTATATTATTCGACCAGCGTTGGAAGTGATTGTTTATTTTTTTGAGCCGTAATTCCTCCTTTGGAGAGATTTTTTTTTCTGTAATAATATTGCTCAACCAGTGATGACCTGGCCTGTAATACGATTATATTTTGACTGCTCTTTGGATTGACCCACTGTTGATGACCTGGATTGCGTACAAGAACCTAATTCGATTGTTTTGGCGCTATGATGTTATGATTATGATGATGATGATAGCGATGATATAGACTGACCAA
>NC_090747.1:6070584-6083084 GCF_036898095.1 Palaemon carinicauda | reverse complement strand
TTTTTTATGTGTGGACATCTTTGTCCACACAGGGCCAACAGTCCTTTTATAGCCCAACCACAACTCTGTAGCCACCGGAACACTGACAAATTTCAATACACTATTGTATTAATTGATTTTGGTTGTGAATGTTATCATCTTCATCATCATCATACGTAATCGTAATCGTAATACACAAGCCAGGTCATCAACGGTTTAGCAACCCAAAAGAGCAGATCAAATATAATCAATTCCAAGCCAGGTTAGCAACTATAGATCAGCATTCATAAAATAACTCTCCAAAGGAGGAGTTAAAGCCTGCAAAATAAAAAGAAAAACACTTATGAACACTCCTAGCTAACTAAACTATCGCACTATAATCATAGATAAATAATAAACTGTTTCTATCATTCAGAATCAAAGATAAACAAATTGTACTTACTGTCAAAATAAGCAAAACACTTCCATGCTAGTCGAAATAATATAATAATGATAATAGTCCAGCATTCACACAACTACCAAGTGGCAGTCAATCAAAAAAAGCATTCGCTCCGAAACCTTTACCATTGTCCTAACATAGCTAAAAGTAAACAAACATTCAATTATTCCAACAGTCTTTCTCACAACAAACAATCAATACAATAACTACCTCTCTCTCTCTCTCTCTCTCTCTCTCTCTCTCTCTCTCTCTCTCTCTCTCCTCTCTCTCTCTCTCTCTCTCTCTCTCTCTCTCTCGGGATTTGGCAAAAAACAGGAAAAAAATAAATAAATAAAAATTGATCCTCCACATTACTCCCCGCTTACTTTGCCAAATCCTTCTACATTTTTCCACAACCACTTACATAATTTTTTTTATAACACAGTCACAGTAGGGAACAGGACCTCTGTTTCGAGTAACTGGGGCTTCATATACTCGCTCATTCACTTCTTCCATATCACTATCATTCATTGTCCTATTCCGATTCCCTTCTATACTCCTATCATCTAATATATCATGCACTATCCCATCTACCTCATTATCATTGGGCCCTAAAATTTCACTTGTTTCCATCAGTAATTCATCCATTGCATCCAAACCATTTTTCTGCTTTAATAAAAGATTCATCTATACTACTTATCATTCTCCTATCTCTCATTCCTGCATTCGTCATACTTTCTTTTACATCATCAAAGGAAAAGCCACACACACTATAGGTATCATTCATACTCAGCCATGATTCATCGGAATTAACACATTTATCTTCCACACTCACTTGTACATTTACACCCTTGCCATGCATATTCAGATTCTTACCTATGCCTATAAACTTCCCTTGCACTTTTTCCTCACTTAAAAATTTCAAACGCTCCTTTTTCCTATATTCCACTAACATTAATTTTATAGTCCAACCCTAACTTCTCATGCATACTAGGTTCATACTTACTTATTTCCAACCAATTATTCATCCTATTCTCACTAACATTGATCCTATTCCTTCCACACACACAGGACCCCTCTGACTACCTAGTTTCCCAAACATCCTGGCTGGCATAATCCCTTCTTCCTACAAACCCTAGCTATATGCCCATATACACCACATTCAGTACATTTAGCACGCTGCTCCTTGCACATCCTTGCATAATGCCATTCTTACCATAATTGCCGCAAATCCCATTTTTACAATCACTACGATATCCACTTCCTATGTGCCCAGTCATACCACACCAATAACATTTTACCCCTTTCTCTTTCTTGCACTCGCTAATTAAATGTCCTACCTCACCACATCCAAAACAAGCACCTAGAGCCCATCTACATTCTTTCTTCAAATACCCTATTTTCCCACACCTATAACAGTTTTCTTCACGGCTACAACTACCTGACCTACCTCGCTGCGCACTAGCACTCCTATCCCTCCAAACCTGATTCCCTTGTCTAAATCCTTCCTTTGTCCTTACAGGTATTCCCACATTACTCGTCTTAACACTCCTATCTACCCCACTATCAGCTACCCTCATCGGTCCTCTCATAACAGCATATCTAAAACTAATAAATTCTGGCCCACTTTCCTCCATTCTAGTTCTCACACTCACAGATTTACTTTCTTTAATACACCTATCCAACTCGTAATCCTCAACTATCTATAAAATATCATCCTATGTCAATCTTTCTGTCAATCTCTAACCCTTCTTCCACTCTCTCTACTGTTCCCTTTAGCACCCTAAGCTCCTTCTGCATCGCCTCATTCTCACAGTTCAACCTCTCATTCTCTACTAGCAACCTTTCTTTCTCAACTATCAACTTCTGCTCCCGTTCTTTAATCAACCACATTTCTTCCTTCAGTAACTTGTTCTGCTCTTCCATTGTTATTTCTTTAGCCTTAATCTAATTCCTAATCCTATCAGTCCTTCGTCCAACAGTCCAGCTTCCAGTCCCACCTCAGCAGTCCCTGTTCAGTCACCAAAATAATGCGGCGGGATGTCGCAAGAACAACCACCACACCCTTGATCACACTAACTGACAAATGTCTCCTCTCCACAAACATTCCCCCTACGTTATCATAAACTGGACTCCTAGACAGAAGGAAAATGAAAACAAACCATAACCTTAATACTATATTCCTTAAAACTAAATTAATTAATAAAACCGATCTACAATCAAGTAAATCCTAACAAGACTTAGAACTAACCACACACCAAAACCAATATTTTTTATGCGTGGACCTCTTTGTCCACACAGGGCCAACAGTCCTTTTATAGCCCAACCACAACTCTGTAGCCACCGGAACACTGACAAATTTCAATACACAACTGCATTAATTGATTTTGGTTGTGAATGTTATCATCATCATCATCATTAAACTAAACAGATTCCCTCAACTGGGCTGGACCATTACCGGCTATATATCATCAAGATCCACAGAGCAATTCAATCAGGTCCTTAAACAATCCATGTCATCAATAATTCATTCCACATTAAAGGAAAAATCTTTCCAAAGGTGGAATTATAGTTCAAAAAATAAATCTACACTTCCACGCTGGTCGAAATAATATAATTATGATAACAGTCCAGCATTCACACAACTGCCTCAAGTTGCAGTAAATCAAAAAAAGCACTCGCTATGAAACATTTATCATTGGCCTAACCTAGCTAAAAGTAAACAAACCGTCAATTATTCCAACAATCTTCCTCACAGCAAACAATCAATACACTAACTCTCTCTCTCTCTCTCTCTCTCTCTCTCTCTCTCTCTCTCTCTCTCTCTCTCTCTCTCTCTCTATTGATTTGGCAAAAAACCCCAAAAAATTCAATAAATAAGAATTGATCCTCCACAATATTACATATGTAATATCGCCTGCTAATGTCATGACTGATGATATGCCTGGCATCAAACATTTCTCTCAATAGAGGCATTAAAACGATATTCCATATTCTTTAGCTTTCCAACAAATTCGTTGGTTGGGTATATCAACATAAAGCAAATCTCTTTCTCGCTATATATCTAATAATTCATGTAGCAAATTCTAGGAAAAGTGAGGAACCAGGAGTAGGTTGTGACTCAAAAGCAAGATGAAAGCAACTGAGTAACTTTATTACGACACACCGAGTCTATATACACAAAAGGTCCCGGTAAGAAGGTCACAAAATACAAATAATGCTAATTCTTGCCAACCGGCAACCAGTTGTGTTAACAGTTAGCAATGGAGTATGCAGACATGTTAAAACAATTTGCTCTCAGTGTGAAGGGAGATTGAAGATGCAGAGAATATTATATACAAAAAAGAGGAATGTTCTTACTATGTACGCTCGTGTGACACACGGGTTGTTCATGGCTCCCCCCCCCCCCATAAAATTGACATATTGTATATGTTAAATAGGGCTTCCTGATCTACAGAGGCGAACTGTAGGCGGGTCATTTGGCAGGAGATAATCAGGTTTTAGACGATCAATGATGACTCAGTCTTTTTCGTCAAGAATGTTTAGTAGGAATGCTTTCATATTGCGTCGGATCAAAAGGGAAAGGGCCCGTGTATGGGGGCGTTAGCGGTGGCTTGCTAGTGTCGTTGAATAGGAAGACGTGCATTACAGAGTGCATGTCTGTTGGTATGTGATGCTTCGCTGGGTGCTTGTAAGTCTGGCGGCATGGAGTAAGTTTTCCCACGGCATGACGTATGCATTGCAGATTGTTAAAGGAGGTTGCAGAAGAAAAAACTTCGGCAGAGATGACCAGTGGGTCGCCATACACCATTTCAGTTGCTGAGACGTCCAGGGCATCTGTAGGAGTGGTCCTTAGTCCCAGGAGGTCCCAGGAAAGCTGAGTAAAGTGGTTGGATTCCTTGTAGCGGGACATCAAAGCTGTTTTGAGGGTGCGATAAAAACGTTCAACCATTCCATTGGCAGCGAGGTTGTAGGCAGTTGTCTGATTCAGAGTGATGCCTAGGAGATTCGCTAATGATGTCCATAATTGAGAGGTGAAAGTGGTACTCCTGTCAGAAGTAATATGCTCAGGGATACCAAATCTTGCTATCCGTCCTGAGAATAAGGCAGATGTACATGAACCGGACGTTGCAGTTTCCATGGGAATGGCTTCAGGCAAACGAGTGGAGCGGTCGATGACAGTAAACAGGTAACGATGTCCTTGTGATGTGGGTAGGGGGCCTACAACCTCGAAGTGGATGTGGGCAAAACGAAGCTGAGGTTGAGGAAAGATGCTCCTGAATCCGTGAGTAAATCTACTTTGGAAGTTTGGCAAGAAGTACAGGCGCAGACCCAATCCTCAATATCCTTAGTAATGCTGTGCCAAATGAACTTCATCTTCAACAGCTGTGCAGTAGAACAGTTTCAGGGATGTGAAACGCCTTGAATGGATCGAACACCCGTCAGCCATGGGAGTAGGAATCCACTGTCGCCGTCTTCCAGTACTGACGTCACTGAGGAGGATAGTGTTAGAGTCATCAAGGGGGACGTCTTCCCAATAGATGGATGTGCAGGATGTCCTATATGATTAATAGTCTGGATCCTGTTGTTGAGCTTCAGCCAGGGCTTTGTAATCCAATCCCAGTTGAATGGCGGCCAACGTGTTTCTTGACAGGGCATTGGCAAGAGGATTCATTTTCCCAGGGACATTTTGGAGGGTACAATTGTCTTCAGCCACGGGGGAGAGATGTCGGCATTGACGGGCTGACCAGGCGACAGACTGTCGATTGAAGGTGTGCACCAGAGGCATGTGGTCTGTGCGAATGGCGAAGGGATTACCTTCTAAGAAATGGTGCAAGTGACGGACAGCCAAGTGCACCGCCAGCAATTCGCAATTGAATGTAGAATAACCCGGTTCTGTCTTTGACAGTTGTCTGCTGAAGAAGGCCAATGGGCAGAGCGAGCCATTGACCACCTGTTCGAGAACTGCACCAATAGCGATGTCACTAGCTTCGTTGGAGAATAGGAGAGGGATGCCCCTGAGGGAAGCGTAGAGGGGAGCAAGAGTGGCGGCAATACTGGCAGAAAATGGTAATAATAGTTGATCATGCCCAAGAATTCCTTCAGTGCTTTGACGGTAGAGGGCGTGGGGAAGATCTGAACGGTTGCTACCTTCTCAGGAAGACGATGGACTCCTTCAGGAGTGATGTGGTGCCCTAAGAATGACACTTCGTTGGCGGCAAAGGTACACTTGTTGTACCGGACTACAAGGCCATTTTGTTGCAGGTGGTCGAGAACAATGCGCAGGTGACACAGGTGTTCCTCTTTTGAGGAAGAGAACACAAGTATGTCGTTCACGTAACATACACAGGAGGGGAGGTCACCTAAGATGCGATCTAAAACAGGAGTAATTTAAGGTTTATGTACCGAAGGGAGTGGTGATGGCGGTCTTGGGGATGTCTTTTGGGTTCTTAGGCCCCTGATAATACCCATTCAGGACGTCAAGCGTGGAGAAAACCTTCGTTTTGTGCAGGTAGAAGGTCATGTCGGTGATGTTTGGGAAGTTGTATTGGTCTGGTTCTGCTTGCATGTTCAGGCACCTGTAATGCCCATACGGACGGTGGGAGCGGTCTTTCTTCAGGACGATGTGTAAGGGTGACGACCATTGGATGGAGGCCTTTTGGCAAAGGCCCATTTCTTCCATTTTGGCGAACGTCTGTTTGGCGACTGCCAATCGATCCGGTACCAGATGTCTGAATTTGGCGAAGACTGGGTGTCCTGTTGCCTTGATATGGTGAAAATTACCATGTTTAGTAGGAGCTGTAGGCGGTTGGCAAAGTTCTGTATGAAAAACTTCCGGGTATGATATGGAGAGGTGGGCGTAGGCATCCATGGGTGCGCTTATTTGGAGAGCGAGGTTGGAGGGGCTGGGTTGAAGAGGTATCGACAAGTACGAGTCTGCGTTGACCAATCGTCGGATGGCGACATTGACCAGAAATTGGAAATTAAAGAGGAAGATCGCACTGAGGATTGGTAATGTGACATCAGCAACGAGAAACTTCCAATTAAATTTACCGTTTCCAAACGATAATGTGAGGTTCTCAAAATCATAGGTTGGTATAGCAAATCCGTTAGCAGCTACCAGTCTATGTCGTGCCTTGAATAGTTCCTGTGGCAAAGAGAACGACAAGCACATGTGTCTGCCAAAAATCGCACGCTCGTTCCTGCATTATGTAGAAAGAAAAGATTAGAAACACGGGAGGCCACGGCAATGAGTGATGGCCTACTTACATGTTTTTTGGCCACTAACAACCGTTGGCAAATTTCTTCGCGGCTGCCATAAACCTGGAGGGGTAATGGTAAAACTGCAGCCGATTGGCAGTAGTAAGTGGCTGTAGAAGTCGTTGCTTGGGTCACGAGCGAGTGGTGGGTGATGTGAGGTTCTCAAAACCATAGGTTGGTATAGCAAATCCGTTAGCAGCTACCAGACTATGTCGTGCCTTGAATAGTTCCCGTGGCAAAAGCGAACAACAAGCAAATGTGTCTACCAAAAATCACATGCTCGTTCCTGCATTATGTAGAAAGAAGATATTAGAAACACGGGAGGCCACGGTAATGAGTGATGGCCTACTTACATGTTTTTTGGCCACTAACAACCGTTGGCAAATTTCTTCGCGTCTGCCACAAACCTGGAGGGTGTGACGGGCCGAGAAAGGAGTTCTGAAATCAAAGGCAGATTGGAAACGACTGAGTTATATTGTTGTGGAACACTCTCCTTATATACAAAACCTCAAGGCAACAGGACATGACATGTTCACAAGACAGACAAAATCACAGAGGAAAAACCAGACTTGAATTTTCATGTTCATTTTAGTGCGAGGGAAGAGCGAAGATACAACCATAATATATACAAAAGGAATTATGTATAATTGTGTGAAACACGGTTGGTATATGGCTCCCCCCCTAAAAATGACATACTGTACATGTTAAATAGGGCGCCCTGATCTAGAGAGGCGAACTGTAGGCGGGTCATCTGGCAGAAGATAAGCAGGTTTTAGACGATCAATGGAGACCCAGTCTTCTTTGCCCCGAATGTTTAGGAGGAATGCTTTCGGACTGCGTCGGATCACAAGGTAAGGTCCCGTGTAAGGGGGCGTTAACGGTGGCTTGCTGGTGTCGTTGCGCAGGAAGACGTGCGTTGCAGAGTGCAAGTCCGTTGGTATGTGATGCTTCGCTGGGGGCTTGTAAGTCTGGCGGCACGGAGTAAATTTTCCCACGACGTGACGTATGCGCTGGAGATCGTCGGAGGAGGTTGTAGAAGGAAAAAACTCGGCAGGGACAACCAACGGGTCGCCATACACCATTTCGGCTGCCGAGACGTCGAGGGCGTCTTTAGGAGTGGTCCTTAGTCCAAGGAGGACCCAGGGAAGCTGAGTAAACCAGTTGCAATCCTTGCAGCGGGACATCAAAGCTGCTTTGAGGGTGCGATGAAAACGTTCAACCATTCCATTGGCAGCGGGGTTTTAGGCCGTTGTGTGATGTAGGGTGATGCCCAGGAGATTCGCTAATGACGTCCATAATTGAGAGGTGAAAGTGGTTCCCCTATCAGAAGTAATATGCTCAGGGATACCGAATCTTGAAATCCATCCAGAGAGTAAGGCAGATGTACATGAGGCGGACGTTGCAGTTTCCATGGGAATGGCTTCAGGCCAACGAGTGGAGCGGTCGATGACGGTAAACAGGTAACGATGTCCTTGTGATGTGGGTAGGGGGCCTACAACGTCGACGTGAATGTGTGCGAAACGACGCTGAGGTTGAGGAAAGGTGCCCACTCCTGAATCCGTGTGTCGATGTACTTTGGAAGTTTGGCAAGAAGTACAGGCACGGACCCAATCATTAGCATCCTTAGAAATGCCGTGCCAAATGAACTTTGCCTTCAGCAGCTCTGCAGTAGAACGGCACGAGGGATGTGAAAGGCCGTGGATGAAATCAAACACCTGTCGGCGCATGGGAGCAGGAATCCAAGGTCGCGGTCTACCAGTACTGACGTCACAGAGGAGGGTGGTGTTTGAGTTTTCGAGGGGAAAATCCTCCCAACGGAGGGACGTGCAGGATGTCCTACAAGCTTGATACTCTGGATCCTGTTGTTGGGCTTCAGCCAGGGCGTTGTAATCCAATCCCAGTTGAACGGCAGCCAACGTGTTTCTTGACAGGGCATCGGCAACGGGATTCATTTTCCCAGGGACGTATTGGAGGGTGCAATTGTATTCAGCCACGGCGGAGAGATGTCGGCGTTGACGGGCGGACCAGGCGTCAGACTATCGAGTGAAGGCGTGCACCAGAGGCATGTGGTCTGTGCGAATGACGAAGGGCATACCTTCTAAGAAATGGCGAAAGTGACGGACAGCCAAGTGCACCGCCAGCAATTCTCGATCGAAGGTAGAATAACCCGATTCTGCCTTGGACAGTTTTCTGCTGAAGAAGGCCAATGGGCGGGGCGAGCCTTTGACCACCTGCTCGAGTACTGCACCAATAGCGACGTCGCTGGCATCGGTGGAGAGAAGGAGAGGGGCGTGTGGGATAGGAAAAGTGAGAGCCGCAGCAGTTGTTAGGGCCTTCTTTGCATTGCAGAAGGCCGCTTCTTGAAGGGGACCCCACTTCAAGTCTTTTGGCTTGCCCTTGAGGGAGGCGTAGAGGGGAGCAAGAGTGGCGGCAATGGCTGGCAGAAAGCGGTGATAATAGTTGATCATGCCCAAGAATTCCTGCAGAGCTTTGACGGTCGAGGGCGTGGGGAAATTCTGAACGGCTGCTACCTTCTCAGGGAGGGGATGGACTCCTTCAGGAGTGATACGGTGCCCTAAGAACGACACTTCGTTGGCACCAAAGGTACACTTGTCGTACCGGACTACAAGGCCGTTTTGTTGCAGGCGGTCGAGCACGATGCGCAGGTGACGGAGGTGTTCCTCTTTTGAGGAGGAGAACACAAGTATGTCGTCCACATAACATACACAGAAAGGGAGGTCCCCTAAGATGCCATCCATGAGACGTTGAAACGTTGCCCCAGCATTACGAAGGCCAAAACAGGAGTAATTGAAGGTGTATGTGCCAAACGGAGTGGTGATGGCGGTCTTGGGGATGTCTTCTGGGTTCATAGGCACCTGATAATACCCCTTCAGGAGGTCGAGCGTAGAGAAAACCTTTGCTTTGTGCAGGTAGGAGGTTACATTGGCAATGTTTGGGAGGGGGTAGTGATCCGGTTCTGTTTGCATGTTCAGGCGCCTGTAATCCCCGCACGGACGGAGGGACACGTCTTTCTTCAGAACGATGTGTAAGGGTGACGACCATGGGCTGGAGGCCTTTTGGCAAAGGCCCATTTTCTCCATTTCGGCGAACGTCTGTTTGGCGGCTGCCAATCGTTCCGGTGCTAGACGTCTGAATTTTGCGAAGACTGGGGCTCCCGTCGTCTTGATATGGTGATAAATACCGTGCTTGGCAGGAACCGTGGGCGTTTGGCGAAGTTCTGGACGGAAAACTTCCGGGTACGACGTGAGGAGGTGGGCGTAGGCATCTGTGGGTGCGCTGATGTGGAGAGCGAGGATAGAGGGGGCGGGTTGAAGAGGTGTCGACAAGTACGAGTCTGCGTTGACCAATCGTCGGTGGGCGACATCGACCAGAAGGTGGAAATGAGAGAGGAAATCCGCACCGAGGATTGGCATTGTGACGTCAGCAACGAGAAACTTCCAATTGAATTTACCGTTTCCGAACGATAATGTGAGGTTCTCGTAACCGTAGGTGGGTATCGCAGATCCGTTGGCAGCTACCAAGCGGACGTCGGCAGATGTAGACAGACTACGTGTTGCCTTGAAGAGTTTCCTTGGCAAAAGAGAACGACAAGCACCCGTGTCTACCAAAAATCGCACGCCCGTTCCTGCATCCTGTAAAAAGAAAAGATTAGAAACATGGGAGGCCACCGCCACAAGCGATGGCCTACTTACACGTTTTTTGACCACTGACAATCTTTGGCACATTTCTTCGCGGTTGCCCCGAATCTGAAGTGGTAGTAGCAAAACTGCGGTGGATGGGAGGTAGTAAGTGGCTGTAGAAGTCGTTCGTTGGGGCGCGAGCGATTGGTGGGTGGTTGGCGGCTTTGTCGCCGCTTCGGCACGTCACGGGGTAGGCGTGTATGTCCTACGGCATTCATGTCAGATTGGGTTGACGTTGAATAGGCATCCTCATCGTCAGGGGTGGAGGCGTTGATGGAGGTCTTGAAGTGGCTGTCCATAAGGGCGTCGGCTTTGGTCATCAAGTCCTTTATGGGTAAACTATCGACATCGGGTATGGCAGCGCGCACAGGTTCAGGTAAACGGCGTGTCCAAAGGGCACGGAGTAGGTTCACCTCACGAGGAGAGCCGTCTGCGGCAGGTTGAAGGCGAGCGATACTGGTCATTTCCCTGAGGGCAAGCGAAGCCCTTTGGTCCCCCAACGGTTGTTGCGAGAGCTGAAAAAGCTTTGCTATACGGGCGGCTGGCGACGGCGAGTACTGCTGCAGAAGGTATGATTTGAGGTCGCCATACGCTATTGGGGTGTCTCCTTGTTCACAAAGCCAGTCGGATATTTCTGGGAAGGTGTCCTCGGGTATCGCCGCGAGAACATAATCCGCTTTGGTGGTTGAGCGAGTCACGCCCCTGATACGAAACTGGACTTCTGCGCGCTGAAACCAAGCAAACGCCTCTCCGCTGGCAAACGATGAAAGTTTGAATGGAGAGGCCGTAGCGCCAACTGCCGTAGAGTCCGTCATAGTACCAACGATGGAGGGGCGAGGGGGTGGGGGTGGAAGGCGGTGGAAGCGAGTCGACTTCCGGGGTCACCAATGTGACGGGCCGAGAGAGGAGTTGTGAAATCAAAGGCAGATTGGAAACGACTGAGTTATATTATTGTGGAACACTCTCCTTATATACAAAACCTCAAGGCAACAGGACATGACATGTTCACAAGACAGACAAAATCACAGAGGAAAAACCAGACTTGAATTTTCATATTCGTTTTAGTGCGAGGGAAGAGCGAAGATACAACCATAATATATACAAAAGGAATTATGTATAATTGTGTGAAACACGGTTGGTACAAGGGGTAATGGTAAAACTGCAGCCGATTGGCAGCAGTAAGTGGCTGTAGAAGTCGTTGGTTGGGTCACTAGAGAGTGGTGGGTGATGGGTGGCTTTTTCGCCACTCCAACACGTCACGGGGTAGGAGTGTGCGTCCTACGCCATTCACGACAGCTTCGGTTGACGTTGAATAAGTGTCCTCTTCATCAGGAGTGGAGGCGTTGATGGAGGTCTTGAAAGTCATGAAATGGCTGTCCATAAGGGCATCGGCTTTGGTCATCAAGTCCTTTATGGGTAAACTATCGACATCAGGTATGGCAGCGCGTACAGGTTCGAGTAAACAGCGGACCCAAAGGGCATGAAGTAGTCTCATCTCACAAGAAGAGCCGTTTGCGGCAGGTTGCAGGCGAGCAATACTGGTCATTTCCCTGAGGGCGAGCGAAGCCCTTTAATCCCCCAACAGTTGAGAGAGCTGAAAAAGCTTTGCTATACGGGCAGCTGGCGACGGCGAGCACTGCTGCAGAAGGTATGTATTTAGGGCGTCATAAGCTATTGGGGTTTTTCCTTGTTCACAAAGCCAGTCGGAGATTTCCAGGAAGGTGTCTTCTGCTATCGCCGTGAGAACGTAATCTGTTTTCGTGGTTGAACGAGTCATGCCCTTGATGCGGAACTGGACTTCTGGGGTGAAGGTGGGAGGAGCGAGTCAACTTCCAGGGTCACCAATATGACGAGCCCATAGTAGAATGTGACTCAATGGTGAGAAGAAAGCAACTGAGTAACTTTATTACAACACATCGAGGATATATACACACAATGTGCCGGTAAGAAAGTAGAACAATACAGACATTCTATTTCTTGTCCACCAGCATCCGGTTCTGTTAACAGTTAACAATGGAGTATGCAGACATGTTAAAACAAATTGCTGTCAGTGCGAGGGGAGAGTGAAGATACAAAGGATAATATATACAAAAAAGGGAAATGTCGTTGCTATGTACTCTCGTGTGACACACAGGTGGTAC